>NC_079906.1:508983-526605 GCF_024868665.1 Triplophysa rosa | reverse complement strand
GGCCAATTTTAGTTTTAACGTTAAGTTCAACCTCTCAACCTTACCTTGGCTTTCCGGATGATGGACTGCTCCGTACGCATGCATGAGGCCTAGGGCCTGTTCAACAACTCTCAAATGGTCATTTTTAAAGTGAGTGCCGTTATCCGATCTGACACGTCTTGGGAACCCATAATGTGGAATGTAATGGTTGATTAGACACTTTATCACGGCCGTACTGTCCTCTCGGCCGACAGGATATGCTTCAGGCCAACCAGTGAAATAATCAACAATCACCAATACATAGAGTTTACCATGTACTTTTGTGATCATGTCTGTGAAATCAATCACAATCTCCTCCCCTGGGCCTGATGTCAAAGGAAATGAACCTTTCTTTGGTTTGATACTGGGTTTCACATTATGTTCCTGACAGATAGAACAACTTGTCACGTGACCTGACACCATTGATTGCAAAAATGGATGCCACCAATGTTCAACAGCACGCATCATCTGTTTATCATTGACATGGCTGAGACCATGAGCTTGAGTTAACATTGAGCCGGACAGTGACACAGGCAATGCCGGACGTCCGTCTGGCGATTGCCATAGACCATCACTAGCACAGATGCCTCCATGCTGTGACCAGACTGATTGTTCTTCAGGGGCAGATTTCTGTTGTTCGTTTATCAGATATTCTCAGTGAATCTGGGCAAAAGATCAGTACAAGCTCCGTCTGATCTCACCACCTGCTGAGTGGCAACATAGCCAGCCGCAGTTTTGGCAGCTAGATCAGCTGCATTGTTTCCATCAGTGATAGGGAATCATTTTTGGAATGTCCTGGACATTTAATTACTGCTACCTCTTTGGGTATCATCAGAGCCTCTAAAAGGTCTCTGGCTTCGCATGCATGCGTGATTGGTCGACCTGTTGATGTGTGAACCCACATCTCTGCCATAAGGGCAATTCCACATGGATGGCTGTCACTACATATGCTGAATCAGAGTATATATTTACACAGGTATCACCTGCATAATACAAAGCTCTGGTTACTGCAATCATCTCTGCTCTCTGTGCTGACTGTTTTCCTGTCAACAATTCAGATTCTCTGGTCACTAATGAACTCCCTACCTGTTCCACTACTGCATATACTGCTTTCAGGCTACCATCTTCTGCTCTGAAACAACAACCATCTGTGAAAAGTGTTCTAACTGGGGTGGGCTAGTCAATGGAACACTGACAAATCTTCCTCTGATTTCAGATGCTTTCTCAGTGATGGGTGCACAATCATGTGGTTGGCCTTCAGTCATCAGATCAGCCATGTTTATGCCTTCATGTGTGTATGTTAGATTTGGACTGGTCAGAATCTTGGCAATGCGTCTTTGTCGCAAAGGAGAAAACGTGAATGATGATGAATTTACAAAAGACATGATTGAATGTGTTGTCAGGATTGTTAATGGATGACCCATAACAATGTGTGAAGTCTTGTGTACTACCTTAGCCAGGCCTGCTGCGAACCTAGAACAAAGAGGTTGTCTCTGCTCCACACAGTCTAAAAGTACACTGGCATACATCAGAACTTTTCTCCTACCCTGGTCTTTTTGGAATAGGACACCGTGTGCACTGGATCCTGACTCAGAGGTATCCAGGAAAAATGGTAACTCATAATTAGCACAGCTCAGGTGCACTGCATGAGCTAATTGTGTCTTAAGGTCAATGAACGTCCGTTCAGCCTCTGGTGTCCACTGAAGTTCTGCTTTCAGATTTTTCATGCCATGTTCCTTGATCAATTGTCTTAAAGGCAAGGTTAGTGAAACATACATGGGAATGTAATGTCTACTGAATCCTGTCAAACCTAGAAATGACAACATGTCTTTCACTGTGGTTGGCTTGGGATGGCTCAGTATACCCTGTCTTTGTGTTCCTGTCAAAGTTGAACCCTGTGCCGTGATCAGTCGACCCAAAAATGTAACACAAGGTCTGCAAACCTGCAGTTTGTCCTTGCTTACCTTAAACCCAGACTTATGCAACTGAAGTAACACAAGTCTGGTGGCTTCCAAGCATGCCTTTTCTGTTGTGGCAGCCAGCAATAGGTCATCAACATACACTCACCTAAAGGATTATTAGGAACACCATACTAATACGGTGTTTGACCCCCTTTCGCCTTCAGAACTGCCTTAATTCTACGTGGCATTGATTCAACAAGGTGCTGAAAGCATTCTTTAGAAATGTTGGCCCATATTGATAGGATAGCATCTTGCAGTTGATGGAGATTTGTGGGATGCACATCCAGGGCACGAAGCTCCCGTTCCACCACATCCCAAAGATGTTCTATCGGGTTGAGATCTGGTGACTGTGGGGGCCATTCTAGTACAGTGAACTCATTGTCATGTTCAAGAAACCAATTTGAAATGATTCGAGCTTTGTGACATGGTGCATTATCCTGCTGGAAGTAGCCATTAGAGGATGGGTACATGGTGGTCATAAAGGGATGGACATGGTCAGAAACAATGCTCAGGAGGCCGTGGCATTTAAACGATGCCCAATTGGCACTAAGGGGCCTAAAGTGTGCCAAGAAAACATCCCCCACACCATTACACCACCACCACCAGCCTGCACAGTGGTAACAAGGCATGATGGATCCATGTTCTCATTCTGTTTACGCCAAATTCTGACTCTACCATTTGAATGTCTCAACAGAAATCGAGACTCATCAGACCAGGCAACATTTTTCCAGTCTTCAACTGTCCAATTTTGGTGAGCTCGTGCAAATTGTAGCCTCTTTTTCCTATTTGTAGTGGAGATGAGTGGTACCCGGTGGGGTCTTCTGCTGTTGTAGCCCATCTGCCTCAAGGTTGTGCGTGTTGTGGCTTCACAAATGCTTTGCTGCATACCTCGGTTGTAACGAGTGGTTATTTCAGTCAAAGTTGCTCTTCTATCAGCTTGAATCAGTCGGCCCATTCTCCTCTGACCTCTAGCATCAACAAGGCATTTTCGCCCACAGGACTGCCGCATACTGGATGTTTTTCCCTTTTCACACCATTCTTTGTAAACCCTAGAAATGGTTGTGCGTGAAAATCCCAGTAACTGAGCAGATTGTGAAATACTCAGACCGGCCCGTCTGGCACCAACAACCATGCCACGCTCAAAATTGCTTAAATCACCTTTCTTTCCCATTCTGACATTCAGTTTGGAGTTCAGGAGATTGTCTTGACCAGGACCACACCCCTAAATGCATTGAAGCAACTGCCATGTGATTGGTTGATTAGATAATTGCATTAATGAGAAATTGAACAGGTGTTCCTAATAATCCTTTAGGTGAGTGTACATGATCATGACACAGTTCTCAGGCAAGCTACAGTCCTGTAGCTGCTGTTTTAAAACATGATTAGAAAATTGCCTAGGGGACAAAATAAACCCTTGTGGAGTCTGTTGTATAGGAATACTGGCATCCCCTGTATGTAAAAGCCAAACATGCTTTGCAATCCTCTAGCGATTGGAATACAGAAAAAGCATTTAGCCAAATCAATACAGTGTAAACCATTGGTGCTTGGGAGTCAAGTAGTAGACAGGCATATGTATGGGTTTGGTACAGTCATGTGTAGGTGTCCTACAACGGAGTTGATGTTGCGTAAATCATGCACCACTGTACCTACTTGGTGCCTGGTTTAGGCACTGGAAAATTGGTGTGTTCCAATTGGACCTGTAGGGGTTATCACTCCCTTTCAATCAGTCCGAGAAACAGTGGTGGCTACACCTTCTTCTGCTTCTGGTTTGTTGCGGTACTGAGGGACCCAAATGGGTTTGGTGTGGTCAATTTGAAGCTAACAGGTTTGATGTTACAAAACCCTCACATCTGTTGGTCCTTGGGACCATAGCTGTTCTGGTAATGTGACTCTATCATTTGGCTTCTGCTCCGCTCCGATCTGTCTGCTCCCTACCATGCATTAGAATCTGTTTGTGTGTAACACCCCTGTGTCTTCAGTCTGTCTTTGCACCCAATAGGCCTTCTGTGTCTTGGAATACAGGATACCCCAGTTTCCGTGGGTTCCAATCAGTTGGTTGCCTAAACAGCCTCTTAGTCATGTTGCCTAGCTCCCTAGCTCTCTGTTTCGGATGTAATGCCAAGACAAGTGTGGTACAAAGCTGTACTGACATTTCATACCATTTCATCTGCTTCTCTCAGTAAATCTGGTACCACTACTCCTCTCTTTCCTATCATGAGGCCGATCCCTTTACACCCATTTATGGTCCTCTATTTCCTGTGAAAGATATCTTGGTATGTGTGGTGTCATCTCTGTCATAAAACTAACGTGCAATGTAAGTGGGTCTATGGGTGGTAGAAAATGTCAATGTTTGTGATCCACTGGCGATGTTCGATTGTACAGATACACAACACTGTTTCGGGGCTACACTGTGATCTAGCTCACACCCAATATATGATCATGCATCCTACCTTTCCCACAGGTTAACATCCACTGGCTGTCTGTGTGTGACCTGCAAGGAGACAATTTGTTTCACACCTTCTGGAAATTTACTATCTACTCCCTCGCGTGAACATAAGTATCTGCTCCTAATTTAATAATAGAATCTCTGCCTAGGAGGGGGATGGGAGCATTGCAAGAGTACAGGAATAGAGTGTGTCAATATCTGTTTGCGATTTTTCACTTCAGCAATTTTGGTCATAGGCCATTTTTCACCCCACCAGAGAACCCTCATTACTCCACTGTGCGATTTGTCAGATCGCTATTTCAATGTGCCCTTGTTACAGTAGAGTATGTGGCCCCGAGTAGTCCACCAGAGCTTTAGTGGCTTGATCCTTACCACTATTTCCATGAGAGGGTTCAGCCATCGCTCCATGGGGTGGGGGGGGGGTTTTCCCCCCCCTCTGTGGGCCCCTTCAATCTTCCTCCGCCCCACCCTCCGGGCCCCATGTTGGGTGCACAGGCACCTGTAGGTTGGAGGGACGGAGAGGCTTGCCCCGGGTTGTGTGGGGTCTTGTGGTCCCCCGCCACAGACCACCGGACCACCTCTATGAGGACCCCATCCCCCCGCAGGTGGACCGTTATTGCTTGACTCTTGTGCTGGATTGGTGTTCTGGACAATTTCTCCCCAATGTCCATTACCACACCATAGCACTGATCCCGTTCTAACCCCCCTCCCCTTCGGCTGCCCTGTCTTGCCATTTCCTCTCCAGGGGGATCCCTGCCTACGTTGTGGCCTTGGGCATAAGTTGGTTGCTTAAATGGATGGTGGTGATGCGGTCCTCCAAAAGGAGAACCACTGTAAGGTGGGCCTTGTATGGGTCTATGGGTTGGGGTCATTGAGTTGTTGTGTGTCATTTGTTTGGCTCTTTTTGTTGTTCCCTCACTTTTGAGCTCTTTCTAATTGCTAATTTTACAACAGTTGCGTTTTACTCTTCTCTATATCCTCTTCATTCTTCTATTGCTACCCTTCCACTAGCTCTATCTGTGTGTGCACTAAATGTCTTTCCCATACCTCATTACTTGCACTGGGATATTCTGGGTTATTCTCCATTGCGATTGTTTTAACTCCATTTGGAGCTCCTGTCATGACTGCTGCTCTAATATGTCTCTGTCACAGGGATGTATTAGACTATTTTCTCTCACCATTTGTTCCCACTCAGCAGCACAACGAAATAATAGCGCTTCCAGTCTCACCTGGTTATGACGGAATTTTAATTTTCTGGTACACAGTTGGTGGCTACGGGATATAGCGACGAAGTTATGCTCCAACAAGTGCTTTCTTACAATGGTAGTTCATTTGCATCCATGTAGTATGTGTGAGTCGAGTCTAACCATGGTTCTGCATTTGTGAGGCTGTCAGTATCTGACCTAACAGGCATCTCTAAGTCACCCAAAGCCAATCAGTGTCCATGGCATAGTGCTGTCAGTGTCTCAACATCTGCTCTCGAGGCTGTGAGCATCTACTGCCCAAGGTATGGTTGTTACTCACTATGCTGCATGTCACTATCGACCATGTGTTGACCTTGTCTCATTGGTGTGATGTACCTGAGTTACGAGTATATTCAGGATTCCTTTCCCCCCAGGTCGGTGCTGGTGTTCCTCTCTCTGCTATGCTACCATGATTCCGAATTGACTGAGGCCCTGTTACATTGGTTGTGTATAGGATTTTTCAATAATTCCTTAGTTCTCATGCACCTCGCTCTCTTCAATGTTTCCTACTCTCATAACTTGTTACTTGTCTTCCACACCTTGTTACTGTATTTATCATCATCTGATCCTGCTATTACCAGTCTTTCTCAACCCCCATAATGTCATTAACCTGCTGTGGGCGGTCGTATAAGGGGGGATGGCTTAGGTGAAGGATATATGAAGTGGGTATGGTTTTCTGGGGGAGAGAGCTGGGGTAGTCTGAGATCTTCCTGTTTTTTCTTCCTTTCTGTCCTTGGCTGCTGAGCTGTTCACTTCCTCTTCTCTCTCACTCTGTGGTTCTGAACTGAGTGCTGTGGTTGTCAATGCACCTCTAGTCCACATCTTAATGTCTTTTTTAGATTTTCTTCTTCACATGTGCTTTCCTGTCATTATACCACTTAACTGTCTTTTTCTTCAACATGTCTACGTAACTTATTATGGGCTTTCTTTTCCATCTCTCTAACTTTTGGCGCAAGAGGAGTTACAAATTTTTTCCTCTCTGCCCCACCCTTGATCATCACACAACGCTGTCCAACATTTGTCAATCTCTTTCTGTCTTTTCTTTCCGTCTTCTGGCTCAGTCTGTGCTAATAACATATCTTTAACTTTTGCCATTGCACCAATACTGGCTGACACCCGTATCATCACATCTTTTTGAAATTCAGCATTTTACCACAATTGTACTGTTCACAATCTTTTACAGCCTTATGTATTCCAATTTATAGTATAAGGTGGTCTTTGTGACAGTTTTCGAATTAATCACTTAATTACGACGCAACGTCTCAGTTTCTCAACGAGTCTCTGTGACGCAACGTCTTTTCTTCATCGCCTTTATCAGTTTCTACATTCAACTCTTGTACATTTAACACACAACAAACAATTTTGGAAATATTCCTTTACGATTCGTCAACTTGAAGAACTATAATTCAACCGGATTTATGAGCATACCGTCTCAGGGGATTTCAACCCAATTGGTACTTTGTGAGAATACCGTCTCACGGGACTCCAACCCAATTGGTACTTTGTGAGAATACCGTCTCACGGGACTCCAACCCAATTGGTACTTTGTGAGAATACCGTCTCACGGGACTCCAACCCAATTGGTACTTTGTGAGAATACCGTCTCACGGGACTCCAACCCAATTGGTACTTTGTGAGAATACCGTCTCACGGGACTCCAACCCAATTGGTACTTTGTGAGAATACCGTCTCACGGGATCCAACCCAACAATTTAGACGCAACGTTCAAAATCCAATGTTTTTATGACGCAACCGTCTTCTTCACATCTGATTTATTTAAAACCTGTGTTTTACGTATTTTACCAGTAACTTCTTTTCTTACAGATGTTCATCAAGTTCACACACAATTTAGGTATATTCAATAGCAGAATTTTGATAAACAGGCTTCTGCTTACCTTTTTATTTTAGGTCGACCTGTGTGTTGAACGAATCGTTCCGATGTTCTCCACAAAAGGCAAATGTCCTGATCTCTGTCAAATCACGTCACGGGTCACCAATTGTTGGACTTTTAAGGCAGTCCTGCATGTTCAGAAATTTGAAGAGACAATTTGCTCAAAAGTAATATGAGGTTTTATTATCAGATGTAAAAAGCTGTAACAAAGCTTTGGGTTGTCAGACGACCTCCAAAAAACCAACAACCCAGATCATTTCCTGACATGCATATTTATACAGTATGTGACGTCGTTCTATCTTCTGACTCCTGTTTTTCCTTTTAAGGGGTGTTGCTCTCTCTTTCCACCGACCACCGTGTACCACGTGTATCTGACTCCATTCCTCCTTCGCCAGTTTCTGCAAAACATGTTTTTGCAACACTTCTTCTTCGCTAATTTGAGGAAGTGCCCCCTCGAGACAGTTTCATATCGCAAGACAACATGTCAAAATACTTTCAGTAAAAAACACTCAATCATCTAATCCTTATTATGAGCTTGTTTCTTAATCCTATGTTCATAAAACACATCAAAACTCATGATTATACTTAAAACATATGCATGGATTAATTCATAACATTCTTTCTGTGTGTGTTAGTTGGTTAGACTCGTCAAAACGAGCTGTGATGATTCTGCACGTACACACAGTTAGTTCCTCTTCTGCGGTTAAGCTAGTTTCCTGTTTTTCTGTTACAAACAGTCTAATATTCGACAGAAATTTTCACTGAGCAACACAGCAAACATATTTAAACAAACACAATGCAATGATTATTAATGAAATTCACTTATTGATTATATAGTAATTACTTCATACTCATATTCTGAATAATATTTCCACAATACCCGCTATTGAAACTGTTGTTATTATTTTTCAGGTAAGCTGGTGTATATTGTAGGATACGAATGTACTAATGTTCACGATAACTGTGTGTATATTGCATATAAGTCTTGAGGAGTCTTTAATACCAGTATCTGTTGTATTAAGTGTGTTTTATGTTGATTTATGTGTTCGCACGTGTGTTGCTACGTGCTCAGACGATTTCATGTCGGGTTATAAAGATATTTCTGGTGAATAAGAGTTCCGTGATAGCGAGTGCCGCTATTGAAACTGTTGTTATTATTTTTCAGAATAAATTCTTCTAAAATGTGTCAACTTCCCGGAAAATCATTCTTTCACGTCTGAGAAGTGTTACATATTTTTGGCGAGCCAGCCAGGAGCTGCAAATTCCCACTCGTGAGCTCCAGAGACGAACCTAGAAACTCCAGAAACATAGTGAAACAGTGGAAATATCAAACATGGAGGAGTTACGCATTAAAATCAGCCAAGCTCTTTTGATGTTGAGCAACCCTGACCTCATTCCTGTTTGCATATATCTGAAATGTGATGAACTGGTCGGAGGGTTTGAGAATAAAACACAGCGTGCTCTAATCAGACTGGTGGAGAAAACACTGGAAGACATCGAAGAGACGAAAGACCAAAAGATATTTGTGCAGTGTTTGGAGAATGTGTTGTCTTTGATGGACTCCTTGAAACAGCCAACCGATAATGTAGTGGAAAACACATCAAAGGAGCCAATTGAATTGGACACGTTGAAAGAGAAATACTCCAGATTACAGTTAGAACAAGCCCAAGCTTGTCAATCACTTGAAGAGAAAATTGTTGCCATGGAGCAAAGTCTAAAGACCAGAGTGAATGTGGAGGAGACGAGAGTTAACACTGTGTCACCACCAGTTCTACCTGAAGTGACTCTCAGAAGGGAGTTTAGGATTTCTGGGCAAATAGGGGAAGTAGGGCAGAGAGAGAAACTGTCGTACACCAGCCTCATGAATCAGATGGAGTCAGGACTGCGAAAAGGTCATACCGAGATTGAGATCATTGAAGCGGTGACTCGTGCAGTAAGCCCAGGCCTTCACCTGAGAGACATGCTCGAAATAAAACGAGACCTCACCCTCCCTGCCTTAAAAATAATCCTAAGAGGCCACTTTAAGGTTGATCCTCCTTCTGACTTACTACAAAAGCTAATGAACATTTCTCAAGATCCAAAAGAATCAGCCCAAAACTTCCTATTTCGAGGAATCGAGCTTAGAGAGAAGTTACTTTGGAAACGAAGTGAGGAGGATGAGAATGAACATTTCAGCCCAGTGTTAATTAGACGGAAGTTTCTCCGTTCTATTGAAACTGGTCTACGAAGTGATGCAGTGAAGTTACAGCTTAAACCTTACTTGAGCGACCCTAAAGTCACAGATGAAGAGTTAATAGAGCGATTCAATGAAGCTGCAAATCTAGAACAGGAGCGTCAGCAGAAGTTAAAAAGGACTGTACTCAGCAAATCGGTTCGGCTAAGTGA
Source organism: Triplophysa rosa (assembly GCF_024868665.1). NCBI lineage: Eukaryota > Metazoa > Chordata > Actinopteri > Cypriniformes > Nemacheilidae > Triplophysa > Triplophysa rosa. The sequence continues at coordinate 516,660 of NC_079906.1, read as the reverse complement.
GATCCAGACCAGTGTATGTCCATTTGAGCCCCAGCTACTTTCACAAAGCTTTACAGAGCCGAAAAGAGATGTCAGAACTTCTGCGGTTAAAGCTGACTCCGTCACCACTAGCAAGAAAAATCAAGGCCGACAGGAGGAGGCAGACTCAAAAACCAGTTAGTTGATTGAGCAGCTCAGAGCCGAGGTCCTAGAAATGAAAAAGATGGTTAATGAGACAATGGAGACAGCTAAGATGCGTTATAGGACAGAACGAGCAGCCTCCGTGAACTCAAACAGACCATGTGGATGCAGAGCCTGTCAGGAAGCCCAAGTAGGTGAGCAATGCAGACATTGTTTTCGTTGTGGACAGGAGGGACACCTGTCTAGAGGTTGCCGACGACCCAGGGAACAACAGGGAAACGAGAGAGGGCTGCTGTGATGGGACCACCAGTAGCCCATGAGTTGGAGTCCCCGCTGGATTTCTCAGAGCAGACTGTGACACCTAATGACTTGAAAAGAACCCTTGACAATATTCCTCTTCATCACAATGCAAAACTTATAAACCTAATTGGCAGAAAATGCCTGATTCAATGTCTGCTGGAAGGAGTTCCTGTGGAAGTTTTATGGGACACGGGTGCACAGGCAAGTGTCATCAATGAGGAATGGAGAAAATCGAACATACCTCATTGGGCTGTGAGACCTTTTCATGAACTCATTGAGTCGGGTACACTGGTTGGGCTGGCTGTCAACCAAATGCAAATACCATTCTCGGGGTGGGTTGAAGCCGAGTTTAGCTTAGACAGAGATTTAGTTTCGACTCCATTACTTGTACCCATCCTAGTATCTACTGACCCACAGGTAGCCGAACAGCCAATAATCGGATTCAACGTAATCGAAGCGGTTCTTAGTCAAAGTAGAGACCACAGGACAGAAAGAGACATCATCGATAATGTGAGTAAAGCTTTCTCAGTGACATTTAAGACTGCTAAGATGGTACTTAAGTTGATACAGTGCCCAGATTCTAAAACGGAAGTAGGCGTTGTGCACACAGGAAAGAGACAGATTCAATTGGCAGCCAAACACGTCACTACTGCATTGGTTAAAGTCAGTACAGGATCCCCGTTTAGGGGCCAAAGCCTACTATTGGTTCCTAATAACGAATCTGTACTGCCAGAGGGTGTCGTCATCGAGGAAGGAGTAGTCATAGTTCCGGCTGACAGACAATCGGTAATACCGGTGCCCATCGCCAATACCAACAACTTTGCTGTCACTTTAGACCGTCGACTAATTCTGGGAAATCTTCAAGTCATCAAGTCTGCTGTATCTGTGGCCACAGACCAGCCAAACAGGGATGATCTCACACACAGTAATAAAAAAGGTGACAAACCAAAAGAAGAGGAAAGTGTGACTAAAACGGATGCAAAAACACACAAACCTCATCAATGGGATCCCCCAGTCCCACTGGATCACCTGAATGACGCACAAAGAGAAACGGTTAGACAGTTTCTTAGAGACGAGTGCCAGGCTTTTGCATACAATGAGGACGACGTCGGGTGTATTCCTTTGTTGAACCTGCACATCACACTCCATGACACTACACCTGTACACAGAGCATATATGTCAGTCCCAAAACCATTACATCAAGAAGTCAAAGAGTACTTACAGGATTTATTGAATCGTGGGTGGGTCACCAAATCTCGTTCACCTTACGCCTCCCCTGTAGTTTGTGTGAGAAAAAAAGATGGGACATTGAGATTGTGTTGTGATTACAGGGAATTGAACAGGAAATCAGTACCTGACCGACACCCCATTCCAAGAATTTAAGATATGCTGGACTCTCTGATTGGTAGTTCCTGGTTTTCAGTGCTGGACCAGGGCAAAGCATACCACCAGGGGTTCTTGGATGAAGAAAGCAGACCCCTGACGGCTTTTATAACCCCTTGGGGATTATATCAGTGGGTAAGGATACCCTTTGGCCTCAGTTCAGCACCAGCTGAATTTCAACGAATTATGGAAGAGTGTCTGGCAGGTCTTAGAGATTCTGTGTGTCAACCCTACCTTGACGATAATCTGGTGCATAGCCCTCATTTTGAAGACCATGTCAGTCATCTCCGAGCTGTGTTGCAGAGGTATCAGCAGTATGGTGTGAAGCTTAGCCCCCGGAAATGTGAGGTATTCAAGAGGAAGTTGAGATTCCTGGGACGTTTGGTGTCAGGCGAAGGATACACCATGGATCCTGCTGATGTGGCGGCTGTACAGTCCCTAAAAGAAAGAGCCCCTACGACTGTTGGTGATTTGAGGAAACTGCTTGGGTTCGTCTCATATTACCGTGCTTACATACCTGATTTTTCCAGACTGGCAAAAACCGTGTACCAGCTATTGTCATCACCCCCTGAGGAAACGGGACCTGGGGAGAAAAGAGTAAGAGGAAAATGTATAAGCAGACAAGGCAAGGGTGGTCTTCCATCAAACACACCGATACAGTGGACTCAAAGCCATCAAGGAACACTGAACTTTCTCATTGACAAGCTCATCACCCCACCCATATTGGGATACCCAGACCTTACACAACCGTTCATTCTGCACTGTGATGCATCGCAAGACGGCCTTGGTGCAGTGTTGTACCAGAGACAGAACAGAAAATTGGTGGTGATTGGCTATGCTTCTAGAACTCTGACTACACCTGAGAAGAATTACCATCTTCACTCAGGGAAGTTAGAATTTTTAGCATTAAATTGGGCAATATCTGAACGATTTCGAGATTACCTGTACCATGCTCCGCACTTTACAGTATACACTGATAATAACCCATTGACATATGTTCTCTCCACAGCTAAGCTCAACTCCACAGGCCACAGATGGGTCGCACAGCTGGCAGATTTCAATTTCTCCATAAAGTATCGCCCGGGAAAGAGCAATGCAGATGCAGATGGCCTTTCTCGGATGCCAGTGGACATCAACAGTTTCATGGAGCAGTGCACGGGAGGGGTGAGTCAAGAGGTCATCAGTGCTTCTATTCAAGGAGTGTTGGTGGGAAAGAACACCCCATTCGTCTGGGTCCATCCAACTCCAATGCAAGCTTTACAGATTGTTAGCGATGCCATGGTGTCCTCGCCAGGAAAACCTCTCACCTCGGACCAGATTCTGGAAAGCCAGGAAAATGACCCTGTAATAGGTAGAGTTTTACAGTACAAAGTCAATAACCAGAGGCCATGTAGACAAACACTTGAAAAAGAACCAATGGATGTGAGAATACTGTTAAGACAGTGGCGCAAATTGTACATTAATGATAATGGCATTTTGTACAGAAGAGCGGGTGAAAGAGATCAGTTAGTCTTGCCAATAGAGTATCATCAGACTGTGTTTAAGGAACTACATAAAGAGATGGGCCACCTGGGAGTAGAGAGGACAGTGAATTTGATTCGTGACCGGTTCTATTGGGCTCGTATGCATAGCGAAACAGAAAATTTCATCGCTAATGAATGTGAGTGTTTAATGCGGAAAAATTCACATAAAGTTACCAGAGCTCCTCTTGTCCCCATTGTAACGACACGTCCTTTCGAGTTGGTATCGATAGACTTTTTACATCTGGAGACATGCAAACAAGGGTATGAGTACATCCTGGTAATTATGGATCATTACACCCGTTTTGCACAAGCGTATGCCACAAAAAACAAGTCAGCCAAGACGGTGGTGGACAAAATCTTCAATGATTTCGCTCTACGGTTCGGTTTTCCAGAAAAGATTCACCATGACATGGGGAAAGAGTTTGAAAATCAATTAATGCACCAGTTGCAGAAGAGTTGTCAGGTTCAAGCATCCCATACTACCTGTTACCACCCACAAGGAAATGGACAGGTAGAACGCTTCAACAGGACACTACTGTCTATGTTGCGTACACTCACGGATACAGAAAAGGCAGATTGGAAAAAGTTACTTGAGAAAATGATTCATGGAAATAATTGTACCCGCAGTGAGGTAACAGGTTTCTCTCCTTTTTTCCTGTTTTTTGGCCGTTCTCCTCGACTGCCGATTGATCTACTTTTCAACCTGCAGCCAACCGAAGGGGAAGAAAGTTATGCAGAGTATGTGGAGCACTGGAAAACTAGAATGCGTCAAGCTTATGAAACTGCCTCCAAAACAGCCAACAAAGAAGCCTCTAGGAGTAAGAAGGGATATGACATAAAGATCCATGGAGCGGATCTGCACCCGGGTGGACGAGTGCTTGTACGAAACCTTTCAGAAAGGGGAGGACCCGGTAAACTCCGATCCTACTGGGAGAATAGAGTTTATGTGGTTTTCAGAAGAAAGAGCAATGAGAGCCCTGTTTTTGAAGTGAGGCCTGAGGGAGGTGGGTAAATGCGAATACTACATCGAAATCTCCTCCTCCCTTGTGATAGCTTGCCATTGTAGAGCTCTGAGACAAACCTGAAACAAAAGACAGTTAGAGAAACAAAACCAAGAAAAGACAGAGAAACTGTGAAAGGGATACAAAGTGAAATGTCTGGTAGTGAGGATTTCCAAGATGGGGATTTGGTGTTCCAGTTTCCTACTTGCACTGATCAATTCGGAATGCCTGCTGATCTCAACCCTGAAGCAGAGCCCTTTACACTGGTAGAGGAGCTAAAAGGGCAAAGAAATAGGCAAGAAATTGAGGAGACAGCTAAGGCTTTACCAGAGGAGGAAAGGGTGGTGGATCCTGTAATACCTGAGTACCAGTCAGAGTTTTCAGTTGATCACGAATCAGAAAATGATGAAATGGACTCACTATACCTGAATACTTATCCAAGGAGAGAGCGGCATCTTCCTAAAATCCTGACGTATGGATCTTTGGGTCAGCCATCTGTGGTGGAACTTGGGGTGGATAAACTGAATGTGAATAATACTCCTGTAGCCCAGGGACTGTGGCGGCCATGGACAATGCTGTAGGTAATCCATTGTAATTCCATTCATTAAAGATACTCGAAAATGACTTAAGTGAAAACGGGTATGACATTTAGTACATAGTTCATGTCTATGAAAGAAGTGAAAACATAATTGTTTGTATTGGTTATGTAATGTGGACAACCGAGATGGTAGTAGACGAGAGAATTGTTGGCCGAAATTGAGTCTATTACAAAAGAGTGTTACCAGTAAAAAAAAAAAAAAAAATGTTTACTGAAGAAGTGTCAAGATTGGTGTGACCAGGTACAATGCAAACCAGGATTTCCATAACTTATTGTAGAGAGTGAACTTTGGAAAACTGAGAAATTTTGAGTTATTGATTTCTTTCACTTAAAGAGTTAAGTAATTAAACAGCAATGTTATCAAAATGGTTGTAAACATTTTAATTTAGTAGGGGAGAGTGTAGCGCAATGATTAATTATGTATTGCATTTCTGTTATGCTTTGGGTAAGGTGAAAACGTATGTGTGATGCAGCGGGAGCTTTAAAAAGAATGNAGTTTCGTATTTCTTTATTCTTCTCCAGTGTTGTAGTAAGAGGCACAACATCATGTGGCTCTGGTCAATATCAGTATGAATGAGAACTTTGTGCTGAATTTGGGATTTCTTATAAGTCTGGAAGTCTCTTATACCAATACAAAAAATCAGTTCCTCCAGATGGCACGCTTACAGACTACCCACAGTTCATTTATTAATTTTATGAATAGCTATATATTGTACTGTACAGTACGTTCATTTTTTTTCCAGACAATAGTTAATGAATTGACATAAGATGTGATCCCATGTACACAGGATGCAAAAAAAGTATGCATATTTGACTAAATGGTTTTCATTCTTTTGGAAATTTCATATTTATATAATGTACATAAATTAAAGCCAGTTTGTACCAAAGATGGTAGCTAAGCAAAGTTTTAAAAATCATTTTTAATACAAGAGCGATATTCACATCACTTTAAAAGCAGTTTTCTTTAGCCTATAAACAATAAAATAATGACCATTAAAATTTAAGGGCCCAGGAAAAAAATACACCAAGTACATCTTACACTTTTATCATGTACTAAAGTGCTATTGTCATACATTCATTTTGTACTTAATATATAAAAAATATAGTTGTACTTCTATGGTGTATCAAAATAGCATAGTTGAGTACACTTAGATCTTAGACGTTTATCTTAAGAAGTACTAAAAACATTTTTTGTTTGTTTATTTAGCACAAAATTAGTGCATGAAAACAGAGCACTTGAAGTACATTAAATTGTTTTATAGTGCACTTTTTACACCTAGGGGGTCATGCATTTAAAATGTAAATGCAACATACAGTTATCGTCCACTGGTGTGGATGCTAATATAGTTATATTCTAATTCTACAGTTGTATTGTCATTGTTTTTTGTATGAACAGGCCTTTACAGTTTCTGGTTAGATCCGTAACCTTGCAAACACTCTACTACTCCACGTTCGATTGATTTACTCTTAGATTTTACAGCTGCTGTGCTTCAGAAATGGACCGTCTCAGGGAACTTGTCAGGATGTGGAATAATAGCTCTAATCTCTTTGAACAGTGCAATAAAGGAAAAGAGGATAAATGTTCAGGAAACCAATTCTCATTCGACTCATTAAGAACTCCAATGGAGAGAGAGGCGATTCAATGGGACCATCCTTTAGTATCACTTAACCCTGACGGCAACATTACTTGACGGCTTCGGTCCAGACACTGTCAGGGGTGAAGATCTGAAAGCGATCTTTCCACTTGCGTGAAGAGGACGAGATGAGCTACTCTACAGACGTTTGACGCAGAAGAAGCCAAACCAGCTATGATCGATTTGAACTGGATGGCTGCACCGATCATGATGTGGAATTTCTTATGGAAGTACTTATGAGAAAAGTGAACTTGTTAGGCATGGATGTTGTATACTGTACTTATAAAGTATAATACAAACCTACACTTAGTACTTTTCTGTCTTTTTTTAACAAACAGGAAACAAATCGCAGGAGATATAGCAGGAGATGTATGTGATGGGGTTGGAGCTGGTCACAAGTGCTTCGGTTTCACAACTGTCATTGTTTTACTTATGTTATTATTTCTTTTTTAGTGCCGTTGATGAGCTCTCTCTACATACAGCAGACAAAGAAATCTTTTCCAGAGGCATCTGGTGGACATAAGGAGGGGAGATATGACAGAGATGATTTTGAGATATCTGCTAAAGTGATGGCTTTCTTCTCAGGATCACAGCTCATTTGTCAACCTTGTATTCCTGTGACAGCGTATGAAAGGAAAATGAAGGTCTGTTATTCCATTCTGACATGCCAAACGTCATGATATATTGTTGCATGATAAAATCCCTCACACAGAACACCATGGAAAAGCTTTCCAAGATTTCATGCAGAACAGAATATGTTACATTCAATTTAGAGACGTTTATACTGTATAAATATATAAATACATATGGAGTACATAGCTGGAATATACTCTTCATTTCATTTCGTATTTTAACCATTTGCTCGTGCATGTTTTGCGTGTTAATAACTTTACTATTCTAACTTTACGATCCATCACGCCTAGTTTATTTATTGACAATTTTGGAAATTGATGCAGGGCTCTAAAAATGACTTTAAATGGGAAGAAAGTTGAATGCTGCCTTTTAAAAGTCTGATGTGACAACAAGCCATCAACAACATCTCAAAATCTTGAATCGACGTGCTCTGCATTTTGCATGTCCATAAAGACTGCTATTGGAATCCATTTTGCTCAGGCCAG
>NC_079906.1:315354-508883 GCF_024868665.1 Triplophysa rosa | reverse complement strand
TCCGGGGGGCTAGCGCCCACTTACTCAAAAAGAGTTTCCTCTCTCTCTGGGTCATTACAGCCGCTCCCACCCTCGGCACGACGGTGGATGGCAACTCGACGTTGCACCATGGCGAAGCACAACGTTGAGTATAAACACCAGCCCTCAGCACTCTCAGTCAGACAGTGCGTTGAGCTGTGCAATAGCCAGGCAGGAAGAACAGCAGAGCTGATCTCCTCCCCAGGGGCCCTCCCCCGGCAAGGGATCCGTATTGCTGGCCATCAAACCACCCCCCGCGTGGGCGATGAAGCAGATCAAACCCCTAGTCCCCCTGTCTCAGCTTGGCAGCTTCCCAGGCCGTCAGGCTGGCTAGGGAGGATGATCCGTCTCGGCTACGCGATCCAGTTCGCCAGACACCCTCCCAAGTTTTGGGGCATCCTCTCTACCTCAGTCAGAGGCGGGGATGCGCCCGTGCTTTGGGCGAGGTTGCCACCCTTCTGGCGAAGGGAGCGATCGAGCCCGTCCTACCAGCCGAGATGTTCTATGGGTTTTACAGCCCGTACTTCATTGTCCCAAGAAAGGCGGGAGGGCTGCGCCACATCCGAGATCTGCGTGCCCTGAACAAGCACCTACACAAGCTGCCGTTCAGGAGGATCACGCAGAAGTCACGCAGAATCTGTCAGATGTCAGGACTGGTTCATGGCAATCGACCTGAAGGACGCGTACTTTCATGTCTCTTTCCTCCCTCGACATCGGCCGTTCCTACGGTTCGCTTTTGAGGGGCGGGCATATCAGTACAGGTCCTCCCCTTCGGTCTGTCCCTGTCTCCACGTGTCTTCACGAAGATCGTGGAAGCCGCCCTCCTTCCCCTCAGGGAAAGAGGTGTGCGGGTACTGAACTATCTCGACGACTGGCTCATTTTGGCACACTCGCGAGATCTGTTGTGTACACACAGGACCTAGTGCTCCGGCACCTAGATCGGTTGGGGCTACAGGTCAACTGGGAAAAGAGCAAGCTCTCCCCCGTGCAGAGCATCCTCTTTCTCGGTATGGAACTCGACTCGGTCTCCATGACACCGCGACTGACTACAGAGCGCGCCCAGTCAGTGTTGAACTGCCTGAAGGTTCTCAAGCAGTCAGCGGTCCCCCTGAAACAATTTCAGAGGCTCCTGGGATACATGGCATCCTCGGCAGGGGTGGTCCCCCTCGGGTTGATGCACATGCGACCGCTCCAACACTGGCTACAGAGTTGGGTTCCTTGGAGAGTGTGGCACACCGGCAGCAGGCGTATGGTCATCACGCCTGTCTGCCGACGCACCCTAACCCCCTTGTCTTCTATGGCCTTTTTGCGGACAGGAGTCCCCCTAGGGCAGGTGTCAAGACACGTCGTGGTGACAACGGATGCCTCCCTGCAGGGTTGGGGTGCCGTGTGCAATGGCCACGCAGTGTCGGGCGGTGGACAGGCCCCCGCCTGCTTTGGCATATCAACTGCCTCGAATTGTGGGCTGTGCTACTTGCACTGAGGAGGTTACAACCTCTCGTGCGGGGCAAGCACGTGCTGCTCCGGACGGACAGTACAGCTGCCGTGGCATATATCAATCATCAGGGTGGCGTTCGCTCACGGCAGCTAACACGACTCACCCGACGCCTCCTTCTTTGGAATCAGCAGGTGATCAGCTCCCTGCGAACCACACACATCCCAGGCGTCCTGAACAGACAGCCGACGCGCTCTCTCATCAGTCGACGCCTCGTGGAGAGTGGCTACTCCATCCCCGCGCCAGCTCATTTGGGAGCAGTTCGGCCAGGCACAGGTGGACCTGTTGCCTCCCCGGACTCCACCCATTGTCCGCTTTGGTACTCCCTGACCGAGGCACCCCTCGGCACGGGGTGGCAGGGGTTTTTTCCCCCCGGGGGAATAATGCTTACCCAGTGGCCCTTACGGTGCCGGGCGGCTTCTCGCTGTTAGAGAATCAAGGCCTCCTCCCGTGACGGCTGGTGGCAGGAGCTTCCTACCTTTTCTTCAAAAGCTCTGGGACCCCCTACCTCTCCACTGGATGGTTACAATTTCGCGCTAGCGCTCGTCTGACTCGCCCAGGCCAGGGTCAGCGTCGCTCCGCTGGAGATTGTGACGCGGCACAGCGCTGTGGCGTTTTCCATAGGAACCCCATCTGTCGGCTCGACACAACGTCGAGAGACCGACAGAAAGGGAACGTCTTGGTTACGGATGTAACCTCAGTTCCCTGATGGAGGGAACGAGACATTGTGTCCTTCTTGCCACAATGCTGGCCACCCGCCGCAGCGGTCGAGGGATGCTCAGGCTCCTCAGACCAAAGGTGAATGAATGCAGCACGCCGTCTCCCTTTTATACCCGGATATCCGGGGGCGGAGTCCGGCATGCAAATTTCATTCGCCAATTTCATTGGCCTTTTCTAAACTAGTCAGAAGTTGATAGNCAAGATGTCAGACACTGTAATATTCTCTGGCCCCCTCACTGCTTATCGTGGTGATGAGATTTATAGCAGATTATCATCACTAAATGGCTGGTTGTCTGAGTGGTGCCTGCAGAATGATATAGTTTTTATAAATAACTGGAAGAGTTTTGAGGCAGACCTGACCTGTTGAAACGAGATGGTCTCCATCCCTCCTGGCTGGGGCTTCCATCCTGTCTAGAAATATGGCAAAAAGTCTTAATAATGCTAATGCTAAAGCTTGACTCGCTGGGGCCCAGGTCAGGGAGCAGACAGAATGGCTTAACCAACTGTCTGCTTGCCGTCTCACGTCGCAGAATACACAAAATGTACAACATGTAATAATCGTTCTCCCAAACATCACAAAATAGAGACTGTGTCTGTCCCCCGGATTAGCAAACATAAAATAATGCGTAAACCTCTTGAAAGTAATTATAATATAAATCCTCTGAGGGTTTAGGCTGCATTAGTTAGATCAACCGGAACCAAAAAACACAACTGATGTACTTGTTGCATCAAAGAGTGCAGAACAGTACTCTACTCTCAGCCAGTCTTGTCTCATTGTTCAAGGTTACCACAGCGAGCAGGATGCAGTTCATGGCCTGACCTGATGGTAGAGCGGAGAATGGGAAGGGCGACCTGACAAGAGCTGAGATGATAGAGCTGGATAAAGAAGGACGCGGTCACCTGACACGTCTTCATGGCCTGACCTGATGGTAGAGCGGAGAATGGGAAGCGGCGACCTGACAAGAGCTGAGATGATAGAGCTGGATAAAGAAGGACGCGGTCACCTACACCTTCACTGTGCCTGACCTGTGTAGACTGGAAATGTGGAAGCGCTGACCTGAAAGAGCTGAGATATAGAGCTGGAAAAAGAAGGATGACATAGTCTTCACCAAAAATTTCAAATGCTATTAGATTATTAATGATAATCTTAAACTAAATTTACCTTATTAGTAAGTTTATTTATTTTATTTTAGCCTTGTTGTGCAAGCTCTTGGAGCTTGTGGCAGAGGCAGCAGCTTTTGCCAGAGGGGAACTGGAATCCCCTGGTTGGGCCTGGGTTCCCTTTCTGTCGGTCTCTCGACGTTGTGTCGAACCGACAGAATGGGGTTTGTCTTGAGAACCTATCATCTTCTGAGTATTTAGAAAAGGCCAATGAAAATTGGCGAATGAAATTTGCATGCCGGGCTCCTCCCCGGATGTCCGGGTATAAGAGGGAAGCCGGCGTGCTCATTCATTCACCTTTTGTTCTTCAGAGCCTACGCATCTGATGAGCTTCTCTACGATCTTGGTGATCATTTTTCTGCTGGAATCTACGACGTGGACAGCGGACGGTCCCTTCCTGCAGTGACTCTCCCCTGGGCTCTCGGCAGTTCCGGAGGTGTTCGAGCAAATTTCCTTTTCTAAAAGAGCAAATTTCTCCAGCGTGGCTTGTCCCGCTGTTCTCATGGGTGCAACACACTCATCGAGGAGGGGGACGGACACATGCCTGCTTCCAGTACGCTGGGGCAGACGTTGTGGATACGTCCTGCCCGCACTGCGGGCGGTGAAGATTCAGACGTTGCGTCACGGTGGCTGTGTTCCCACGGGACTCAGCCACCACCTCGTTTGCTCCCCGTTCCGTGGCGGCAGGACTACGGCCCTGCCGTCCGCTACGGCAAGCAGCGAGGGTGATATGAGGATTACTGTGAGCGTAATCCGCCAGCCACTGGCTCACGGACCGTTCGCACCTCGTCTCGCTCGTCTGACCGTTCCCCAGGAGACGGTCCCACCGTCTTATTCCTCAGTGCCGTGTTTACCGGAAGTGCATGAGGAACTTAGTAAGACCTGGAACGCCCCCTTTCCGGCACGTTTCACGTCAAACAAAGTTCTGTCACCCTCTCTTCCCTCGAGGTTGAGACAGTTAGAGGATACGTCGATGTCCCCCAGGTGGAGTGCTGCCGCGTGCACTCGTGCCCGTAGGCGCGGCCACCTGGTGGGGCTCGACCTAGACTCCCGTCCAAAGCATGTGGGGTCTCGGCATCTCTGGTGTCGAGAGCTTACATTGCGGCGGACCAAGCTGCCTCCTCTCTCCACGCTATGGCTCTGCCAGGCCAGGGCGTTGAGAGAGCTCCACGAGGGTAAGACCGACCCAGCGCTTATGAGGAACTCCGCGCCGCCACCGACCTCGCTCTACGGGCGACCAAGGTGACCACGCGGGCCCTGGGTCGGGGATGTCCACACTTTGGTCCATGAGAAACTCCTCTGGCCGAACCTTGCACAGATGAGTAACGCGAGAAGGTCCGCTTTCTTGACGCACCCTCTCGCAAAGGGGGCTGGTTGGTGATACTGTCGAGCCCAGTTCTCGACAGTAAAGAAGCAGTCCTCCCGTGCGCGACTCGGCCGCCTCGGCCGTCGAGTCCCGTGCACCGTCTGCTTCCCAGCAGCCCTGGTCCTCTTCGACGCCCTCCAGCTCTGGCGCCCCCCACTCAGGCGGCCCCCCTGGAAGAGACAGCGAAGAGGAGACCATCGCCCCATCAGCAGCGGGTGAAAGCAGAAGCGGCCCTCATGGGAAGACCTCAGGGGGATCGAGGCTACCATTGGGCCCGACCCCAGCCACATCGCTGGGAAATCGGATAGGGACGGATCCTGCCCGTCTCTCCATCTGCTGGCCCCCTCCGGGGGGCTAGCGCCCACTTACTCTCAAAAAGAGAGTTTCCTCTCTCTCTGGGTTATCACAGCCCTCCCACCCTCTGCACGACGGTGAACGGCAAACTTGACGTTGCGTCACGGCGAAGCGCAATGTCGAGTATAAACACCAGCCCTCAGCACTCTCAGTCAGACAGTGCGTTGAGCTGCGCAGTCGCCAGGCAGGAAAACAGCAGAGCCGATCTCCTCCCGGGGGACCTCCCCCGGCAAGGAATCCGTACTGCTAGCCATCGAACCACCCCCCGGGGGAAGATGAAAAAGATCGAACCTTTAGTCCCCCTGTTACATTTCTGGGAGCCTGGGCTTCCCAGACTGTCAGGCTGCTAGGGAAGACGAACCGTCTCGCTACGCGATCCAGTTCGCCTCACGCCCGCCAAGTTCAGGGCATCCGTTATACCTCAGTCAGAGGCTAGGATGTTCCCGTACTTCGGGCCGAGGTCGCCACCCTTCTGGGAAGGGAGTGATCGAGCCCGTCTCACCAGCCGAGATGTTCAAGGGTTTTACAGCCTGTACTTCATTGTCCCCAAAAAGGCGGGGGGTTGCGCCCTATCTTGGGTCTGTGTGTTCTGAACAGGCACCTACACATAGCTGCCTTTCAGGTTGATCACGCAGAAGCGCATCCTGACGTCCGTCAGGTGTCAGGACTGGTTCATGGCAATCGACCTGAAGGACGCGTACTTTCATGTCTCGATCCTCCCTCGACATCGGCCGTTCCTACGGTTCGGTTCGAGGGACGGGCATTCAGTACAGGGTCCTCCCCTTCGGTCTGTCCCTGTCTCCACGGGTCTTTACGAAGGTCGTGGAAGCCGCCCTCCCCTCAGGGAAGAGGTGTGCGGGTACTAAACTATCTCGACGACTGGCTCATCTGGCTCACTCGCGAGATCTGTTGTGTACACACAGGGACCTGGTGCTCCGGCACCTAATCGGTTGGGGCTACAGGTCAACTGGGAAAAGAGCAAGCTCTCCCCCGTGCAGAGCATCTCCTTTCTCGGTTTGGAACTCGACTCTGTCTCCATGACAGCGGACTGACTACAGAGCGCGCCCAGTCAGTGTTAACTGCCTGAAGTACTTCAGGCAGCAGCGGTCCCCCTGAAACAATTTCAGAGGCTCCTGGGATACATGGCATCCTCGGCGGGGGTGGTCCCCCTCGGGTCGATGCACATGCGACCGCTCCAACACTGGCTACAGAGTCGGGTTCCTTGGAGAGCGTGGCACACCGGCAGCAGGCGTATGGTTATCACGCCTTTCTGCCGACGCACCTAACCCCTGGTCTCCCATGACCTTCTTGCGGACAGGGGTCCCCTAGGGCAGGGGTCAAGGCACGTCGTGGTGAGACGGATGCCTCCCTGCAGGGTTGGGGTGCCGTGTGCAAGGGCACGCAGTGTCGGGGCGGTGGACGGGCCCCCGCCTGCGGGCATATCAACTGCCTAGAGTTGTTGGCTGTGCTACTTGCACTGAGGAGGCTACAACCTCTCGTGCAGGCAAGCACTGCTGGTCCGGTCGGACAGCACAGCTTCCGTGCGTATATCAAACGCAGGGTGGCTTCGCTCACGGCAGCTAACACGACTCGCCCGACGCCTCCTTCTTGGAGTCAGCAGGTGATCAGCTCCCTGCGAGCCACACACATCCCAGGCGTCCTGAACCAGACAGCCGAGCGCTCTCTCTCAGTCGACGCCTCGGGAGAGTGGCCTCCACGCCAGCTCATTTGGGAGCAGTTCGGCCAGGCACAGGTGGACCTGTTGCCTCCCCGGATCCACCCATTGTCCGCTTTGGTACTCCCTGACCGAGGCACCCCTCGGCACGGATGCCCTTGCGCACAGCTGGCCGTGGGACAAGCGGAAGTACGCCTTCCCCCCAGTGAGCCCATTGCACAGCCTGTGCAAGGTCAGGGAAGAGGAGCATCAGTGGTACTATTGCCCTATGGCCCAACCGGACTTGGTTCAGCGGTTGAATATCTGGCCGTCTGAGGACTCAAGGCACGTACGGCATCCCAGGCAGACCCTGGAACTCCATGTCTGGACGGGAGAGGAGATCCTGAGTGGCCCACCCCCTGCGGGTTGGGACATCACTCAGGCTAGGGCCTCGGCCACTAGGCGGCTATACGCCCATAAGTGGCGCCTCTTCTCGTCCTGGTGCTCTTCTCGAGAGAAGACCCGCGGAGTTGCTCGATCGGGAACGTGCTGTCCCTTCCTCAAGAGAGACTGGAGAGTAACCTCTCCCCCCTCCCACTGGGAGTGTATGTAGCCCTACGGCCGCTCATCACGACCCAGTTGCTGGGAACCTCTGGGACAGCACGACCTGGTCATTAGGTTCCTAAGGGGGCGAGAAGGCGACCGCCTCATCCGTGCCCCGCCCCCTTCGAGCCTCTCGGAGTGCCGCTCTTTCTCATCTCTGATAAAGACGGCTTTCCTGATGGCCTCACCTCCAAGAGGGTAGGGGACTCAAGCACCCTCCTGTCCACAGATTGCCTAGAACTCGGGCCGGGGATTCTCACGTTATCTGAGACCCCGCCCGGCTACGTGCCCAAGTTCCCACCACTCTCCCGAGAGACCAGGTGGTGAACCTGCAGGCGCTCCCCACCGGGGAGGAAGACCCAACCATCCGTGTTGTGTCCAGTACGGCACGCGCCTCTACTTGGACCGCACGCAGAGGTTCAGAAGCTCCAAACAGAGGCTGGCGCACTGGATCGTGGATGCCGTCGTTATGGAATACCGATCTCAAAATTGCCCCTGCCTGTTGGGAGTGAGGCACACTCCTCATGGGCACTGGCTCAGGGCGCCTCTCTAGCAGACATCTGCAGAGCTGCGTGTTGGGCTATGCCCAACAACTCCGAGAGGTTCTAATACCTACGCGCGGAACCGGTGTCAGCCCGCGTCCTGCAGGGCAACGTGTAGGACCGGCAGCCGGTAGGGCGTACACCTGCGAAAGCCCTTGCGAGCTCACACACCTAGAGATCCCCCTAGAGATCAGGTGGTGAACCTGCAGGCACTCCCCACCGGGGAGGAAGACCCAACCCCATCCGTGTTGTGTCCAGTACGTGCACTGCGCCTCTACATGGACCGCACGCAGAGCTTCAGAAGCTCTGAGCAGCTCTTGTCTGTTTTGGAGGTCAGCAGAAGGGTAGGACTGTCTCCAAACAGAGGCTGGCGCACTGGATTGTGGATGCCGTCGCTACGGCATACCGATCTCAAGATCGCCCCTGCCCATTAGGAGTGAGGCACACTCTTCATGGGCACTGGCTCAGGGCGCCTCTCTGGCAGACATCTGCAGATGTTCTGGTTCTAATACCTACGCGTGGAACCGGTGTGAGCCCGCGTCCTGCAAGGCAACATGTAGGACCGGCAGCCGGTAGGGCGTACGCCTGCGAAAGCCCTTCCCCCCTTCCTTAGGCGGGTCAGCGGCTATTTCCGCCTCCCTTCTTTCCCCACTGGGTAAAGAACAGGCATTCCATCCATCACTAAGCACCTTCCTGGGGGCAGGCTGGGCAGAGCAGCCCTGCCCGCTTAGGCTGGGGAACAGTTGAGTTATCTACCACATAGCTCTAACCGGACCTAGTGCTCCAGACGAGGTAACCCCCCCATTGGGCGGTTCCGTCTGATGTATCCTCATGATTGGTTCCCACCTCAGTAACCCATGACCTCCCTAGGTGGACTCCCACCTTGCGGTTAACTCCTTCAGTCCGCACATTTTCCCATGAGTTCTCCCCTGATGGTGAGACCACACTGTAAAAAATGATTTGTTGTTTTTTGTTGTTTCAACTTAAAAAAATAAGTTACCTTGTTGCCTTAAAATTTTAAGTTAGTTCAACTTAAAAATATTAGTTCACTTAATGAATTTGTTGCAAACTCGTTGTGTTGACTAATATTTTTAAGTTGAACTAACTTAAAATTTTAAGGCAACAAGGTAACTTATTTTTTTAAGTTGAAACAACAAAAAACAACAAATCATTTTTTACAGTGCATGTTGGTGTCTCCACTAATTCCTCCCTACGGAGGTAGTGGTCTCTGTAGCATTTTTCCCCCAAGGGGGATAATGCTTACCCAGTGGCCCTTACGGTGCCGGGCGGCTTCTCGCTGTAAGAGAATCAAGGCCTCCGCCCGTGACGGCCGGTGGCAGGGGCTTCCCACCTTTTCTTCAAAAGCTCTGGGACCCACTACCTTTCCACTGGACGGTTACAAATTTCGCGCTAGCGCTCGTCTGGCTCGCCCAGGCCAGTCAGCGTCGCTCCGCTGGAGATTGTGAAGCGGCACAGCGCTGTAGCGTTTTCCATAGGAACCCCAGGAATGTCTTGGTTACGGATGTAACCTCAGTTCCCTGATGGAGGGAACGAGACGTTGTGTTCTTCTTGCCACAACGCTGGCCACCTGCCGCAGCGGTCGAGGGGTGCTCAGGCTCCTCAGACCAAAAGGTGAATGAATGCAGCATGCCGTCTCCCTTTTATACCCGGATATCCGGGGGCGGAGTCCTGCATGCAAATTTCATTCGCCAATTTCATTGGCCTTTTCTAAACTAGTCAGAAGTTGATAGGTTCTCAAAAGCAAACCCCATCTGTCGGCTCGACACAACGTTTCGTTCCCTCCATCAGGGAACTGAGGTTACAACAGTAACCAAGACATTTGTCCCCATCCCGTTGTCGAGTCTGTCTGCTATGAGATGGTACACCCATCGGGGACAAACCAGGTGAGCGTGCCGGGGCACGGATGATCCGTGAGCCGAAACTGGCGGAGTGACATCCATGGGAATCCCCAATCACCCCCGCCGCTCGCTGAAGCGGTCGACCTCACCGAAGCGGCAGTCGAACTCGCTCGGGAAGCAGACGGGGTTGCGGCTACATTCCGGAGAACGTAGCAAACCGTGACTGCAACACCTTAATCGACAAGCCCTGCCACTGCATGCTGGTCAACATGCAATACAGGTGTCGTGCCCGTTGGACCAAAGTTCCTCTCGGAGATGATAGGTTCTCAAGATCAAACCCCTGTCTGTCTCTCAACACAACGTCAAGAGACCGACTGAAGGAGAACTTACATTACGTTTTTTTAATGGGGAAAAAAAGTCAATGGAGACTACAAAAAAAGCAACGGCAGAAAACATCTCCAAATCTCAGGAAAAACAAAAGCAGGCATATGCAAAAAGGATACAAAAGAGGTACAAAATTACTGTTTATCGTGTTGGAGATGAGATGCTTCTCTTAAACATGAGGAAGGAGGAAGAATTGAGCCTGATTTTACTGGACCTTATGCCATTCAGTGGATATGTGGCAAGCTTGTTACATTGTCTGATTCTAAAGGCATTACTTTAAAGAACAAGTACAATGTCAACCACATCAAACCTTCCAGAAGGAGCAAAACTGATGATGCTCAAGTCCCCAGGCAGGAATCACACAACGTCCCAAAGGAGAACATGACCAGTACGTTTTCCTGTAGCCCACCCTCTTCGACCATTGAAGAAAGGATGATTGAAGACATTTCTATGCCTCAGAGGCCTTCAGTTATTAATTTTGCCTCAACAAGAAAAAATCGGAGCCATGATGACTCAAATGAGGTAAAAACTATCGCTATCTGAATACATTATTCTTTTGTTCAGTTTATTCATGTAATCTTTATTATGCCACATTTTTCATTAAACAATCATTAGACACTAGGCCAAGTTTACATTTAATCTACATACTGTATAACTCTGTAACAAATAACAATCTTGAATCTTTAAGCATCTACAAGGTTCATCATTGAATTTAAAGGACGCCTTTTTCCTTCTCATTTAGAAGAAAGAGGTTACTGTAACGAGTTCGCTAAAACAAGGAAGGAAGAGGACGAGGTTGGCGGGACTGACACTGGCTTTTATTGTCACTTATCACAAAAAGAAAACAGAGAAGTCCATCAAACACATAAATCCGCGGCTTTTCCTTCAGCACGCTGTGAGCAGATAATAATCCAGTAAAGTCCATTCGATTTCCACCGAATAAGTCCTTGCGTGTGGCAGCCCGTGGTCAGTCCATCTCTCTCTCGCCTGCCGTTGCCTGTTTGGTCCTTATATACCGTCTCCCCGCGCCCTTACTGGAACGAGACACAGTTGGTTGTTTGCATTTGCTCCACTCACTCACCGCTTGTCTCCCGGCTCTCTCTCCTGCCGCAGACCTCGCTAAACCACGCCCCCCTCGCCACAGTTACCTTTACTGAGTTCTGTATTTGGAAGTTTGACCTGTTGGTCATTTGTTTGGCCTACCCATGTTTATTGTTAAGGGGTTGGCCTGTTCCTTTTGGTTGTTGTGACCCATTGGTCACTGGTTCTCAAATACACTATATTGCCAAAAGTATGTGGATACCCTTTGTAATTGATGGTTTTGGTGAGGCATCATCATTGCCTTAATGGGAATCTCGATGCTTGTGTGCATTGACATTCTAGAGCATTGCATGCATTCAGTTTTGTTGGACTAACCTGGAACCTTTGTCTGCGAGACTTTTCTTCCTGCACTGAGAAGACCGAATCTCCACAACAACAGGCCCATTTTACTTAGCCATTCAGCATCAAATGTATTTCCTAACAAATGTCTCATTCCTTTCCCTTTCCTTTTTTTCATAATAAAGAACAATTAATGACACCTGCTTTCTCACAGAATAAACAAAAACAAATACAAGTGTTATTTTGTCAATTACTCAGATAGTGTGCGTGTCATGACAATTGAGTTAGTGCTACATCTACAATTAAATGATTTGAATTACTGAGTATTGAGTATTACTGATGAGTATGAGTATTACTGTTAACAGTGGTTCATTGGGTTACTGGTATTTTTGAACACAATTGTAAGTTTGTATAAAATACACTTCAATTCACATCAGAATGAATTCATAAAATATGAAGTGAAGTGAAAGTGAAGTGAAATTGACCTATTAGTCAGATATGGTGACCCATACCCGAAATGTGACCTCTGCTTTTAAACCCATCCAGAGAGTAGTGAACACACGCACAGCAAGAGGTGAACACACGTACACCCGGAGCAGTGGGCAGTTATCACTGCAGTGCCCGGGGAGTAATGGTGTTATCTTCATCAATCAAAGGCACTATAAATGCTTTATAAACACTTTATTATAGTTACATTGAGAAATCATCCACAGTGCAAGCAAGAACGTGAATCATACATATATTTCATACATATAAAGTATTAATAATATAACAATATAATAGAATTGCATTAGCTTTTTGCCTAAGTGCATACAACAGTAGAGGTTTGCACATACATTTTTATGTAATTTTCATCAATCAAAGAATCTATGACTGTATCATTGCATGCCTGTAAAGCACTTCATTTCATTGACACTTTACAATTGCATAGATAATATAACACTTAAAATCTGATTTTTCTTTTCCTTGTGGGTTTTGTAGAACTAGCAAACAACTGGAAAGATGTAAAGTTATAAAGGTTTGCCAACAGTTTTTCTAAAGCAGACACATTCATTTGCTGGACAGGATCATTCTTGTTGACACCAATATATCCTTGTGAAAATTGACATTTGTTATTGTTGTCTAAGCAGCAGTACTCAGTCCAGAAATGACTAGGCACAGTCACATTTTTCCCTATTTTTTTTTTTCCTGGTACCACCCCAGTAACAATATACTTAGTGTATGGTTTACAATTATTGTTCAGATAGTTTGCAATATTTTTTTCAGTCACTCTCCATTGGCCTCTGTTAAAAGATTTGTTTTGTGGAGCAGCATTGGTGAGTGTGAACGTGGCTTTTGCACACTGGTTTGAGCTTGCCTGGTAGACCGGTGCAAGATGGCCTTTGTCATAGTGAGAGTTGACGTAGTCATCATTGAGAGCCTGTTTGCCTCCATCTTTAGTGCACTGTAATGCCATATCTGCTCCTGCATTATTATCATCAAGCTGTAATGTAAACAGAAGAGTGTACATAAGAGGACTTCCCCATGTATACTAATATTATAATATATAATAATATCAATATTGTGCATCAGGTTGCATCGAAAAATGTTTTGGCTATTGAGTCCACTACCAATTTCCCTATCAGGGACAATAAGTATATTTCATTTCATATTACAAAAAATGAATTTTATGAAATAAGGCTGAAATTTCGCAGGAATTATAATGATTTTAAAGTTAAAATGCATGCAAAGCATAGAGAAACACGTCTTTTGATGTTTTAACCGATGTATAAAATCATACTTTATGCTGTTCAGTTGCATGTTACACTTTATTTGTAGTTCTGCATATGGGAAAAAACATGAAAAATATTCTAATATTCGCCTCTGTGTTGCCGAGTTACAGGAAGTAAAGAAATATATCTGAAATTCTCTTACCTGAGGTTCGATGTACCATGCATTTGGTCGTTCACACTTTATTAACACTTCAAACTTATAGGCTGAGTACAGAGGAATCTTGTTGCTGGTATCATAAAGCGTGGCATAATAGACAACACCATTTAGCATTTGGCAGATATTTTGGAAAGCAGGCGTGGGAATGATAATTGGTGTTTTTTTGTTTACAAAAAATTCATCACATTGATTCTCAAAAGTTGTAACAACTTTAGCTGAAGCACCAGAAAGCAGCCACAGTACCACCACAGGAAGAAAGAATGTCATGATGAAGTGATAAGAGATGAGGAACTTCTCTGCAAGTACAAGAAGCAAACATAACATCAACATATACAGTTTTCCCCTTGAAAACTTGGACAAGCTGACACATTGGGAATTTTAGGAAACGTAAATTCAATTTTTTGTAATAAGGTTTTTCGTTTAAAGGTCCAGTCATTAAAATCTAGCGGCAAGGTTGCGAATTGCTACCAACCGTTCACTCCACCCCTCCCCCTCCCTTTCGAAACACTGCGACGGCTGACAGAACATGGCGAATTACATGCAAGGGGACCCGCAGTGTATGTAGATAGAAATAGCTCATTCTAAGGTAATAAAAACATAAGGCTTCATTGTGTAAGCTCTTTATACACCTCTGAAGGCATAGCTATGTATATTATATTGCATTTCTATCAATAGATCATCCCAAAAATTACACAGTGGACCTTTAAATTAATATAATTATCATTGATAGTGTTACCACTGTCCGACAAGAGAAGTTATTATTAGTAGTGATAACTATCTAGTTGTTTTACCAGAGCCATTTGCCATTTTGCAACTTACTGATGTATTTATGTGCTCATATATTTCATATATATATATTTTAATGATATCCCATGATTAGAATGGTATCCGTCTAATGTATGAAAATTAACTTTTTTCAGTCTTTGCTGGTACATTGCCGTTAACAAATCATGTGTTAACACAACCTCTTCAAAAATACCAGTACTGGGATTTTTTTAAATTAAGAGTACTGCAGTTGATAATCAGTCTTAAATCAATACACAGTCATCCTTTATTCATCCTGTACCAAACCTGTCCAGCCAAAAAAAAGCAGTATTCAGTGTACACGGTATAAATGGGTCTCACCCACAGCTGATAACACTGCAGTAACAAGATGTCCCAAGCTGTTGTCTCCTGCCAAAACCTACATTTCATTTTTTTGTGCATGCGGCAAAACAGAAGAACAAATTATTGCTTTTGGTTTAACAGATTGAATTCAATTAAATTACATCTTTGCCGTGAAATGTGCTTTGTCAACATTTTCATTTATTAAGTGATGAAGCTTAAAGCGGTTCTCTTAACAGTTTAATTCACAATGTAGTTTAACTTCATAAAATATAGATGTTATGATGTTAAAAAGAAATAGAATACCCTTACCTTTTGTTATACACCCTCGTATTCCCCGTTGTGTGTGTTGTCTCCCGGTCTTTGTCTGTCTTCATTTCACTTTCACAGACACTTGCATTTATAGATTTTAGTCATGTGACTTGTACACAGAACAGCAAAGATCTATGTTGTCTTAGGGAGGTGGTTACAGATTTTTTTGAGATAATTCCTTACTTTCCCCCAACTTCCTTCTCTCTATTAGACACATCGTTTAACAGCTCAAAGAATTTTTAATCACTTTATTAATATAAACTTATTATAGTGTTACCAGCCCTGTAACAATTTCTATAGTTTTTAAAGCATTATTACTGTACAGTGGACAAATTTCTACTGTAGAACCTGTATACAGCAGGTTGCTGCAGATCTGCAAAGCATCATGGGCAAATGTCAGTACAGTTATCCTGTGAATCATAATGCAGATTTCAGTACAAAATTAAAGAGATTCCACATTTTCCTAAAAATTTACTTCAGCAGAGCACCTTTGATTGTTAGTTATTCATTAGTAGTTATTACTGTTGCATGTTTAGCGCAGGTATCTGTTTGTTTAACAGTTTTCAAAAGTTTAACTGTGCAGTGTGTTGCAAGAGATCATTTACATTTAGTCATTGTCATGAACTTGAGGAGAAGAACCCAATTGCAGGCAGCGTTGGACAACAGACTTTAATAATAAAATATAAAACACAAAACAAAGGCCCACGAGGGGGTAAAACAATAAAGACAAAGGGAATAATCAAGTAGACAACAAGAACACAGACTAACTAGACAAATAACTACACTTACTGGACTTGACTTAGCTGACTCTTAGTAACGATCACAGACAAAACAATACTCTCTGTATCAGAGACATGTCACAACGAACACAAGCACACCACACACAATGACCGAACACAGGACAATGAAACATGAGGACTATTTAAAGGGGAGCAAATCAAGTGGGAACAGGTGCGGGACATGAACTAATTAACAAGAAATAACGAGACGAAAGGGCGGGAACAGAGACGCGACACCGGAGAGAGAGGGAATGTGGAAGGCCGAAACTTCTCTCTCCACATAAAACAAGGGATCCTGTCGTTATTCTGCCACAAGATCAAGAAAGACATGACAAGATGAGGCAGAATCACGACAGAACCCCCGCCTTAAGGAGCGATATCCTGACGCTCCTCAAGGTGACAAACAGGACAAGACAGACTGTGAGACTGTGACAAAGACAAGAACCAACAACATATGGTGAACAAGATCAGGGGCAGACAAAGGTGCAAGATCATGGGGTTGGGGTGACATAAAAAAAAACAAGGGAGGGGGGTGGGGGAACAGTCCTAGTCCCCGAGTGCGCTTGAGGGCGCGGAGTTCTGGGGGACTTAGTTGGGGAAGTCCTGGGGGGAACAAGGCTGGGGACCGGCTGTGTCACCGGCTGGAAGGCCGGCAGATTCACCGGCTGGAAGGCCGGCTGAGATACCGACTGGAAGCCCGGCTGAGATACCGACTGGACAGATACACGACAGTCATTTAGCTGACGCTTTGATCCAAAGCGACTTACAAATGAGGTAAACAATAGAAGCAATTGGAACAACAAAAGGACAACAAAATGCATAAGTGCAGTAAAAACTGGTCTCATATAGCCCATCACAGTATACAATGCTACATTTTTTTATAGAAAGAGTAGAAAAGAAATAGAAGTCAGATCGGTTCGGTGTTGATGGAAGAGATGTGTTTTCAACCGATGGAACACTATGTAATTTTTCGACCTTAAAATAATGTCTCTAAAATGATTTCAGTGGTAAACTGTAAAACTTTGCTGCAATTTCGCAGCAGGTTTGCCAGTAACTTACTGTAGATTTAATGTACAATTTTATTTTAAGTATAAACTTACCTAGTTTATATATTTTCCTTTCATAAAACAAGACTAAATAAATTGGGTCACTTTTCTTGTTATGTAAAAGTATCGTCATTTATGAAGTTTTAAATATTTTTACAGAAAACAAGAGAAAAACATTTAGGAAGAATGTCATTTTTTGCAGTGTTGCTGTGCTAATGCCAGTCTCTTCTTGCTCATTTTGAATCTCAAAAGTTAGTTAAAGTTTGGTTAAAGTTAATTTGAAAAAAGTACTAATTGGAAAGTATATTAAGTAGTAATTAAATCTACAGTAAGTTACTGGCAAACCTGCTGCAAAAACTACAGCAAAGTTTTACAGTGTAGAACAACTCTTAACTGGTATTCTACTGCAGCTGCTACCTGAGCAGCGTCCTAGTGGCTGAAACCGCACTCTGTAAGTTTGGTGTTTGGGTCGGTACACACAGCCCCGTCCATCCCTTGCCTGTGGAAGAGTGCGACCTGCTTTACGGAATACGTCACATATTTTACTCGTAGCCTGGGTAGAGTTAGCCAACAGCTAACTATAAGACAAAACAATATGATATGCATGTCTCAAAACCAGCACAACCAGCAAAGAAATCAAAGAGTGTTTTGTCGGAGGAAAGAGAGAGAGTGATCGAACACGAATCTGACTACTGATGTTGGTAGTTTTCTTTACGAAGAAAGACGCAAGTCCGATGAAGGTGGGGGGCAGGCGGACAAAGAAGAGCAGAGCAGGTTTTAAAGAGAGTACGAGAGTCAGGCGACTTGTTGATTTTAGAGTGGTAATACTGAGTTTTTGCAGAGGAGACATCAGCGAAGAAAGAAGAGAGGAGAGACTGATAGAGACAGATGTCAGTAGGCTCTTTTGATTTGCACCACTTTCTCTCAGCAGACCTGAGCCTGGCGCGATGCTCCCGGAGAACATCAGATAACCAGGGGGCAGAAGGGGATGCACAGGATGGTCTAGATGTAAGAGGGCACAAGCTCTCTAAGCAGGATGTTAGTGTGGAGCAAAGTGTGTCGGTGGCGCTGTTAGTATTCAATAGAGAGAGCTGCTCAGAGGGAGGGAGCGTGGAGTTGTTGAAGTCAGGTTGTTTAAGTCGGCAGCCTGTGGTTTTTCAAGGTGGATGTTGATGTCTCAAAGTACCAGCAGAGTACCATCCTCAGCGAAGGATGTACATTCAACTCCTCCAAGAAATTTCCAAGCTGACCTGAGTGATGATAGATAACTAATAAATGAATTTTAACAGGGTGGATAGTAACAGCATGTGACACGAGGGAGATATTGTCACGAGGGCATTTGAATTTCCATTTGGGATAGGTAGACTGGTTCCTCCCTCCCTCCCTGATATGCGTGGGCTGTGGGAGAAAGTGTAATTATTGGTAGATTGGCGGCCGGTGTGGCACTGTCCTGTGGTTTGATACAGGTTTCAGTAAGTTCTAGAATAGAAAGACCAGAACGTTTTTATTAAACTTAGTCTACATATAGAGATCATCAATATTGCAGGCAAAAGAGTGATTTATACATATATTTCATACATATACAGATATAACAATATCATGTAATTGCATTAGCTTTTAATCTTGTTAAAGGTCCTCCTACACAAGTACATACAACAGTAGAAAAATCTGCACATCATTTTCATATTTTTATAAATCAAAAAAGTATTGCATTGTTGAATGTATTGCACTTTATTTCATTAACACTTTACAACTGCATAGACAATGGAACACTTAAAATCTGAGAATTCCAAAAGAAAAACATGTTGATGTTTTACGCTTTCTATTGTGGAATGACAGGCTATTAGTGTCACAGTCCCTTTTGTTTCCCCACTTTTTCCCCGTATTTCCCATTGGACTTCACTTCCCATCATCCTTCACGCTCCCTCACCTGTCCTTCATCGTCTCCATTCTCCCACACCTGACTGCCATCATGCTCATCACCGGACTCTATATATACTCAATCTGTTCTCCCCATCATGGTCTTGTCTCTGTTGTTATTCACTGTTGTACTACCCAATGTTAATATCTTGATCACTTGTCTCGTTTGAATATATATTTATATTAAATATTTTGTGTTTGGAACCTACCTCTTCAGTGGTCTGTGGCTTACCATGACGGTTAGGCTGTCTTTTAATCTATTGTTACGAATTATCGAAATATAATTCTAATAATTAATGTAAGTGATGTAATGATAAAAGCATAAAAATAAAGTTCAAAGAAGCTTCTTTTTGACACCAATATATCATTGTGAAAATTCTAATTTGTTGATAAGCAGCAGTACGCAGTCCAGAAATGACTAGGCACAATCACTCAATTATTTGTTATCTTTTCCTGGTACCACCCCAGACCAGTAAAAACATACTTAGAGTGTGGTTTACAATCATTGTTCATTACTGTTCAGAAAGTCTGCAATATTCTTTTCAGTCACTCTCTCCATTGGCCTCTGTTAAAAGATCTGTCTTGTGGAGCAGCATTTGTGAACGTGGCTGGCCTTGTAGACCGGTACAAGATGGCCTTTGTCATAGTCAGAGCTGACGTAGTCTGCATTTTGTAAATAATTTATCAAATTGACATTTAACTTCCTTCCCAATCAAATATTTCACCGTGTTGTCAAATTACAGGAAGTAAAGAAATATGTCTGAATTTATCTTACCTGACGTTCAATGTTCAACCTGACTGCATTTATTTATTTATTTATTTATTCATTTATTTATTAGATATTATTTATTATAATGATCGTGCTTGGTCTATAAACACCATGCACTGTGCTGTGTTTTACCTTTCTGTGTTTTTCTTATTTGCTCCTGTAAAGCTGCTTTGGAACAATGCACATTGTGAAAAGCGCTATATAAATAAAATTGAATTGAATTGAATTGAATGTATCATGAAGTTTGTCTTTGGAAGTTCATTAACCTTTTTCAGTTTAACACTCAGTTTAATAATTACAGGACTTTTTAAATTCCTTTGCTTACACACTTGGAATACACTCTGGAATAAAAACAATAGATCACCATGAAACCTTTCACAGTGCGCGCGATCAATCGCGCCCCATGAAAGCGATTGTTTTTTTTCGTCCAGCGTGTACATTTTTCCCTGTCACCCCGCATGCGATGAAACGCCCCGTCCAATTAGATTCGAGTTTTACACAAGGTGGTCGGAGCCACTGCAGTTACACAAACGGGCCATACAGTGGCGAAAAAGCTCTGGAATTTGAGTGCAAACTTTCCAACATAACCGCATACATGAACGATATTTTATGAAGGTAATTTTAATGCTGGATAACTTGATAATATGCTTACGACGTACTGTAAACACAACAGTCATAACCAGTCAGACCATTTTATAGTTAAATGACAGTCATGAAAACATTCTGACATTTTCTCAACTCACAACGATAAATTTGTATGCCCATGCCATGCCCATTAAAATCAATAAGTACCCTGCATCTTGAAAAATGACACAAAAGGTGTATACCCTGCGTGTTAAAAAGTGACGCCAAGGGGTTATGACAAGCGTCAATATAGTTGGGAGTGAGAATGTGTTGGTTATATAGTACTGTATACTGTCTGTTTGCTTTGTCAGTCAGAAGGCTTTCTCGCCGTAAGATGAAAAACGGCCTCAAAGTCAGACACTGAGTTGTCTTCACGGTCTTCTGCAGGCAGTATATTAAACTCGTGGAGAGAAAGGCCTGAACTTTGGAGTGCTTCCTCAATATCATGCTTATTCAGTCTAAGACAAGAAAACCGCTGTTCATTCACCTTGTAGAAGGTCTCACCCAGAACACCAATCATGACCAAAAGTCCACCAGGGCGCAGGAGCTTGGTGAGCCCATCTAAAGCGCGACAGTATGAAGGAATGTCTTTACATGCTGCCTCCAGGCACAGAGATGTAACGACACAGTCAGCTGGTTCCAGTGTGTGTGGATAGAATGGATTCTCCAAGCGGACATCACATTTTAAAACCTTTTTGACTCGTTGCTTCAGTGCAGCTTCCAAATCGGACAGGCTGTCATGGTTTAAAGAATTATAAATGATGTCAATAAATTAGAACAAAATACTGTACCAGGAAGTATGGAATTTTATGAACTTCATGTATAAACTATTTTATTTAAAAATTAGTGTTTCTTCATCTTTACTTTTATGAATTAACCAAGTTAACAGATGATGGAAATGATAATTCAGTGAAAAAAGACAGTTCTCCTCAACAGATTCTCCCTCATTTTCAAAACAACCAAAATTGTTCATAGTTTATGCTATGGGATACATTAGGGGTGGAACGGTTCACAAAATCCAAGGTTCGGTTTGTATCACGGTTCTGTGGTCACGGTTTTCGGTTTGATTCGGTATACATATTTAATGTTTTTTTTTTCTTTTAAATACCATATGCATCAGCATAATACATATAGCTTTATAATCCATGATTTACAGTATAAAAAAATAAGTTATTCTTAGTCACCATGAAACGGAAGTTGCGATTGACTTTGCAATTGGACAGTCAGTATAGTCCTACATCTTTTTTTGTTGCTGACGTCATGTGGCGAAGTGTTTTTGTTTAGTGGGGGAGAGGAGCTTAATGTTTTTGATTAAAGATTACAAGTGCAAATTAATTTTGAAAAAATAATGGTGTGCACAGATAAATCATTTATAACAATCACTGCAACACTGTGTAAAACACTTAGAATTTTCCTGTTTGATTTCATGGTCACTTTAAGGTCATGTCATGTAATCCAAAAATGAAAGAGCGAGGCAGCTTGATTTTAGGCATAGACACATTGTGACACTGACAATCTTAAATTAATAGAGATTCTGATACTGCAAGAGAGATGTTTTTAATTTCAACAGGCTTTTCATTATTTGTAAAAAAAAAAAAGGTTTACAACTGTTGGCCTTAAACAACTTTTAGCTAAGAACAAAAACACTTATTTGTCCAATTAAAAGAATAGGCTTTATTGTCATCACAGTTACTGCCATAATCTATGGTTGTTTAAATGCTGCGGGGAGAAGTTGCTCTTTCCTACCCCACAGATCACGTTAGGTCGCATATTATAACCCAGCAAACACAGAACGTTCCCCTAACGTTAGTTTTTGGTTCCCAGAACGTTATGGGAACTAGAAACTAACGTTCAATTTCCGTATAGAAACCTCGGAGTACCAAAAACGAACCTTAGAAAATAACGTTCTGGGAACCAAAAACTAACGTTAGGGGAACGTTCTTGGAAAAAAAAACTAACGCTAAGGGGAACGTTGTGGGAACCAAAAATTGTTAGCTGGGAAGTGGACGTGGCAACTACGTTATGCTCCTAACGTTCGCCTCTGTGCCAAATGGGAATAAAGCATAAAACATGTCGCGCTGCGGACCTAACACTACACGCGCGTCTCTAGCCGTGCAAGTGAATTGAACAGTACGGATTTTTTTTCATGAACCGCACATCCCATAGAATACATCATTAAATTAACCTTACCTTTTCCCCTCCATTTCACAAACATGCTGCAAAACGGGTTTCCAATCTAAACAACCATCTTGATTTTCCAACCATTTTTCTATTTCTCTACGATTGCCATCTGAGAAATCAGACAGCACAATCTCGTCATAATGTTGGCACGCGCTCAAGACGCTGTGGATTGTTGGTCCGCTGCCCACGTCAATCAGCATCCGACCTTTGTTTTCTCCTTTAAAATAAACATTTATTCATGTCAAACTTATTTTAAAATAGTGTTCAGACCTAGCGATTAGCTTGATTTGGATTAGGCTACTCACCCGCTGAGAAAACTCGGCTAAGGCATTTCAAAAAGAAAGTAAGGAAGTTATTCTCGTCAGGGTGACCGCGAGGAGAGGAATAGAATTTTTTAACATATGCGCGCGAGTCAAAATGCTCCTGATAGAACTCGCCCTCAGTGAAGTTCATGCATTTACTCATGATCAGTTGATCACAACACTTACGTTCTGTAGTCTAGTTGTTTAAGTGCACTATGTCCCGTGCAGAACAACAGGCGCAAGTGGGGTTTTTGGTCTTGCGCAAGTGTTAAGCAAAGTCAAATGACATCTAGGCTATCTCTCAACGGGGTTTCCCACGTCCTTTTGCATACGAAAAAGAAACTGCCGCGGCATTTATGTCTCTCATATTAAAATACTATTATACAGTGTTTTCATTTCAATCGACAGAATAAAGAATACAATTTGTTGCACCTGTTTTTGAAGGCGATATTTGAAAATCTGGTGATTCATCCTTTTTATAAAAACGATTTAAAGGCTCAAATGTGAGGTTTATAATTGTTTAAAACTTTTTATTGGCCAAAACTTTATTTGTGTGGCAGGCATGTTAGTAGACAGGCGTGCTCGCTTAAAATCTGGCCATCGTTTTAAATGTCATATTATAGCCTATCATTATGAAAACAAAACAACTAAGCATAGTGCTGCTTATTTTATTTTTATACTTATTTATTTATTTTGGTTTTCAATACAACTTAGTAGGCCCTACAACCCCTTTTTACCTCGCGTCAAAATGTTTAGCTGTGTAAAAAGATTGTGGCTTCCTTTCGGTTTGCAGTGACACAATGCATGGGGGAATACAGTACACATGAATTCTTTAGTTGTTTTTATTTTTCTTGTCATCATATCAACAAAATTACCAAAAAACCTAATGGCAAACAAAACTACTGTCATTGCTAGCCAAAAACTGTACTGAACTGTTTTCGTGTGGTGCACTGCAACACCCAAGTGATTTTCCACAACCCTCTATCCCCACTGTGTAAAAACAAGACAAACAAGAAAACAATCAAATTTGTTTTTAGATGCAAAAAGCCTATTTGGCAGGAAACATATTTTAATATACACTTAACAAAAAGCTTTTTTGTAAAATAATTTCTGAATAGGCCTACATATTTTGCCGAAGTGCCAATTTTTGGAGATGTGTTCAAAATCGAATCTATTGTGACTGGTGGCAAGATAGCAAGCATTGTGTACTATTACTGACAAGACACCAAGCACAATTTATTCATGTCATCTATATTCATTCATAAATCTCTATTCACTTGGTATAGAAAGAAAAAGTTCTGTTAATCTCAACCATTAGTTATTAAGCAGTTCACAAAGTTCATTAAATGTCCAATCAGCATGAACTCCGTCAAAACACGCACACACACATACATACAAACATTTACTTTGCTGTCTTTCCTTATTGCAGATAATGTTTTTATTTTATGTAGTTCCTGGAAATTGGTCCATATCTTTTGTATCACAAGTGTTTCCTGTTACCAGCAGGGTGATCGTTGTTTCATTCAGGGTGAACTTTGCAACAAACTTGAATAATTTAAGCGATGCTACTTGGATGAGTGTTGACAAAATGTGTGTCTATAGTATAAATATATTTATATTTTTTACCCAGACCTTTAGTGGAATTCATCCCAAGCAAGAAAGCAAAATGAGCAATCGGTTCAAGGAACAGGGTGAAATGGACTGAACAGACACATCTTAACATCTGAGAAATTTACTAGCAAAGAAATGCTCAAGTTTTTCAGATATTCCATTGAAGTCATTTTAAGATACCAAACATCAGACATCCTCGAAAATTGTGCAGGTTTATCAAACATGACAAGAAAGAATTGCAGGAACAATAATCTTCACCAAAAGGGGCACCTGCAAAGAAACAGAGAAAATACACATCAAATACTACTGTAGGTATATTACATGAAAAATGACACATCTCAACTGGTGTATTATATGAAGTATATACTGTATATTGTATGTTCATCTTGGATAATATTTGGCCTTGT
Organism: Triplophysa rosa; assembly: GCF_024868665.1. Classification (NCBI taxonomy): domain Eukaryota; kingdom Metazoa; phylum Chordata; class Actinopteri; order Cypriniformes; family Nemacheilidae; genus Triplophysa; species Triplophysa rosa. The sequence goes on along the minus strand of NC_079906.1, from coordinate 484,363 downwards.
ATATTTCTCTCAGTCCTCTAGAGGGTAGTGTCGCTGTTCTTGTCATGTTGATTTCGTTTTTTCATTTAACATTCTTCTGTTCAGGAGTTTAATTTAGTGATCACAGTTTTGGCCTTTAATCCAGTTGTAGTAAAGTATATCTGATCTTTTTAATAGGAAATAAATATTTGTCATCATATATTTGTGGTTTTTCACGTACCATCCAATATAACACTGGCACAGGTTTTCATGCGAAGTAGCTTGTTTGATTAACAGCTCCACTTGAGTCGGGACGTCTAGAGTCTCGTCATGGGAAAAGTCACGTCCTAAACGGAGTAAATAAAACATGCACACATTTATGTACACTACTGTTTGCTGTACCAGCAGGTGATGTTAAAAATTATGGTACTGCAAAAACTTTTTTTTGTGTGTTTTTTTTCTCTATGGTGTAAGACCGAGTTTTGCTTACCAGTTAGTTTGTCCCGTACCCTGTTGATAATCTGGATGGCTTTCTTGTTTAAAGCTTCAGGTTGCACGAGTCCATCTCCAACTAAAGAAACAAAACATTTTTACATTTTTCTCAGTGTTGGAGGCATACCAAGTACAACAAAACATGGAATTCTAAAAGGGTTTACATTTCTTAAACATGTATTTGTATGTGGTTCAGACTTTATCAGGCAGAGACTCACTGAATGAGTGGATGGATTCAGGCACGGTGGTCCCAGGCTTTTTGTGAGTGGTCTCTCCCAGGTCAATTCCCTCCATGACTTCTAGATAAAACATAACAAAAACCTTTCTTTGACATAATTCACTATGTAAAAAGTTATAACGTTTAAGGATAAATGCCACAAATTTTCACTCAGTTAACGTTTTATCCTTTTATTTGGCAATTGGCATTAAATCTGCTCTATGCACATTGCTATTTTTAAAAACTTCCCAGTGTGAATGAAGGTCTCATTTATTTTAAATCCACATGGAACATTTAACAATTATTCTTTGTGTGGCTATCTATGAATGAGACTAAAGCGTCTAGGACAGCTGTGGACTTCTGCAGGGTGCATACAACGCCTTTATTATTCGGGAGTTGAGTAGGCTATAGGCTAGGTATATTAAATATATTAAGAGGAACTTCAGCTAATATAAAATCCGAGTTCATGACAATGTACGCAATAAATCATTTTACCATTAAGACTAAAACGTTCCTTTCTCCTGGCATTTTTCATCTTTCACAATGTCCATCTAAAGCGCGCGCTGGCTTTCAATGCTGAGAATGGCAAGTTCGGAAAGTCTCTCTGGCTCATTGCACTTCTCAGACAAGTTTAAATTAGTTTTAATTTAGAAAACGACTTCTCAATCGCCAAATTGCATGGTGACAGTGATGGTTAAAAAAAACTTCAGTTCATGGCCACATCTGTGACATTAAGATTATTAAGTTTCAGGACATTTGTAGCTATTCTCCATTGCAATTGGATAACAACAACGACGACAAAGGATATTGTGATCACCAAACAGCGGTAGGCAAAAATGAACACCAAAATAAAAGTCCTATTTATTCACGTCATTCATTTATTATTTTGGGGCCCCCGCAGTGTGTGCCCGTCCGTTACGCCACTGGGGATAAGCCTTTGTGTTTCAATAGTAAACAGGTCAACTTGAACAAAAAAACAGGGACTGTCAACTAGCAAAATCTTTGCACTGGATGTTACAATGGGGACAAAATAAAACTCACCAACTGACTGTCCTGCTGTGTAGGAGTCCGTTCTGGTCCGGGAACGCTTGGTTCCTTTAGTGTTTGCTGTGGAACAGAAATATCGGGATGTTTGATGCTCTAAACGTCTGAGGCTTAATAGTTTAAAACTAAAACTATATCAACTACAGTATATTATCTACTGTATAGAAACACTATATAAAACTAAAATATATATAGGCCTAAATATTATTAAAAATACAAATTTAGGAATTGGTTAGAAATGTTGCTTTAGCAACAAACTGAGGTTGAGTCACTAAAATAACTGAAAAAATGTAAAAAAACGAAAATAAAATACAATAAATTAAAAATATTCAATAAATAATATAACGACAAAAACACAAAACGAACATAAATATATAAAAATATAAATAACAACATGAAAAAGTTCATTCAAAATATTAATAGAACTACAATAAAACTGGATAAAAAATAGAAAAAAACTTTTGTTAGCTATGAATACAATTGCATTGAAGGAAATAAATGTCATGTTCTTACTGTCCATGAGTCTCCAGTTGAGTAATGGGTCATAGACGAAGGCTTCCAACACAGCCATCACACTGTCTCTGTGTTCCCTCAGCACCTCCATCACTGTGTGACACGTGATCCGGTAGTTACCGTCCAATCCTGTCACCTGAAAAACAAAGTGAGATGAAACGAAAAAGCACACAGGAGAGCCAAAATAAAGAATGACATTTTCATCTCAAATAAAACGGTCGACGGAGAGTCTTACTTCCATAGCGTTGGTTAACATGCGGGTTAATCTGAACGGGATCTTCTCTGGGAATTTCTCTCTGGTCATCGCAACCTCAAAAATAAAACAACATTGTTGTCATAAACGAACTCAAAGCAGCAGAATAGCAGAATAGATCTCAAAGCAGCTTCATTTGTCGCTTCGCATTTGTAAGTAAGAATTACCTCAAAACAGTCCCCAAAATCAATATGGAGGATCTTTCCACTGAGTCTGTCCAACATTAGATTCGAAGGATGTCTGTGGTACAAAGGGCGATGACAAGGCGGTTTATAAGCTTCTAGAGAATAAGTGCAGATATTAAGCAATGATTTCACTGTTCCTGATCGGTTCGTACCTGTCGCCAAGTCCTAAGATATAGCCAACCATAGACATGACAGCTAATGAGCGCGTGTAGTTCGTCCTCCTGTCAAACCAAACCTGTAAAGAGAAAAAGCTGAGTAAGAACAGCATTCTTTCACTTACTTCTCAATTCTGTTTATAAAATTTAACAAACAATTTTCCTCCAGGTTTTATTTCACCTCAACATTACTCTTAAAATAGGCTTTACTTCCTTTATTTATTACAGTATATAATAATAATAATTCATATTACAGAATATTAAATCATATCATTTTGACATATCAGCGTGTGTGATGTGAGACTGCACACCTCTGAACTGGGACTCTTAAGCCAGAGCAGTTTGGCCAGGTCATCTCCCGCTGTGTTATTCACCGCGTGCTCAAACACCTCCACCTTCTCCATCAGAGTCAAGTGATCGTAGTCAGGAGCCATCTAACACAGAGGAGCAAACACCTTCAGTCAGCGAGTCATTTTAAACAACCAAGACTTAACCAAACGACCCCTGTTAAAATGACAATTCTGTCATCATCCTGTTGTTTCAAACCTATATACATTTTATCGTTCCACGGAACACAAAACTAGATATTTGCAAGAATGTTTATAACCGAACAGTTCTGGGGCACCATTGACTTCCATAGTAGGAAACGAAATTACTATGGTAGTCAATGGTGCCCCAGAGCGGTTTGGTTTCCTACACTATTCTAAATATCTTCTTTTGTGATCAACAGAACAAAGACATTTATAGAGACTTGAAACAACATGAGGGTGAGTAAATGATGACAGAATTTTCATTTTTGGGTGAACTATCCCTTTAAGCAGGGTCGGTTCTGACGTGATGCTGATTTTGTAAGGCGGTTTTATGAGACTGGTTACCCGGAGCATGATGCGATGTTCAATGTTGAGCAGGATCTTCTTCTTCTCTCTGTAATCTCGAATGAGAGCGTGCAGCGTGTCACAGTGAGGAACCCAGCCGATCAGACCAGAATTAGTGGAGAGAGGGATCACTGCGTATCGCTGAATACTGTCAACAACAAAAACACCAACCATCAGCCACACAAAGACTCAAATATGGTTTTATTTGCTTGTCCATCCACGTCATCAAAACTGCAATTTCAACCCTTTTTTCTGACCACCAAGTCCTGATTATGGGATGTTTTACTTGTGGCTATGATCTAAACTTTCTAGCCAAAACAGTGTTTGAAGGGTTTGAAGTTTGAATGACTCATTTCAAATGAAAAATTCATGATTTTCGTGAAGGATAAAGTGTTTAAAAGCATGAATAGAAAGGTCATGCCTCAGATTCTTGCGTAAGGAGGCCGGGTCATTGGCCAGCAGGGTGTTTACCAAGCCGAAAAGCTGCATGACCCTCTCGTCCTGCCGTAGATCCTCATGACCCTTAAGGAGGAACATGAACTCGTGACCGTTGCTGCCTGCAGAGGGCAGAAGAGAACAAAAATAATGTAGCGTGCACTGCCTGGTCATTTCATAATAAATACATCATCATGTGTATTCGTCAAGCCTTCTGAGAAATGATAAGCAGCAGTAAAAACTCATCTAATATTTCTCTTTTTGTCAGGAAAACGTGTGAGCTGGGTGTTGCTATGCGGTTGCTATGGTGCTACATGGTAATGCTAAGTGGTTGGCCTCTAGTCTTGGGTATTTGTCTTATTTAAGTACGTTTTTGTTTTATTGTCCATCATACAAAAAACTGTAAGCACCCGTGCAACTGGTTAAAAAATACCATCAGAATTTATGGCCACAACACAAACTCACATCGACCCATTCTTAGGTGAAGTGTCACGTGAAGTTCGGTAAATAATTATGAAAACAAAGTTCTGATGATTTACACAAAACTGTTTGGCTCATGTTTCACGACTCAGGTCCAGGACGAGTTACGTGCCAGGGTCTAATGCTTTGTTTGCTGGAAACGTCACGTCAGAGTGATAGTTACAGCGGTGGTTGTCTTACCGGTACAGTCTGAAGCCAGACAGCTTTACAGCAGATTATATTAAATGTTCAAATTAAAAGCATCAGGTAGAGTTCACTACGAAGCATATAAAAACATCTGCCGTAAAAACAGCCACCCCAAGAGATTACAGAGAAAATAATCATGACATTGGGCTACTGCAAAGTATATGAACTCTATAAAGGCACAGACGCTGCTTGTCATTATTAGTTGTGTGCCTCTGTGGACGGAGGCACAATGAGTCTGTTCACAAGCACTGCTGAATGTTCTAACAGCACTGTGATGTCATGGAGACCAACAGACGGAGAAAGCTATGAAAGAAGAGAACGTATGATGAGGTTAACAGACTGACATATGCTCGAATCATGCTATAAATCACATGAGTAACTGTGTTTGTGCGCCATTCCCCTACGCTCTTTATTAACACACTCCAATTCTGAAGCACTCGAAAACACTGGCTGGTGCTCAGCAACTATTTTAATCAATGTGTGAGCAGGAACATCGCTTTAAAATAGCATCAAACTCATCTCTGTTTTCTTGTTAATTGTTTGGGTTTTGATAGAAAGATGATTTCACTTTTAAATAAACCCTGTGAGGAACACAGGTAGTGTTTAGCGTGTTGACAAAATGTTTATATGCTCTTCTACTTGCAAGTCGCTTTGGATAAAAGCATCTGCTAAATGAATAAATGAAAATGAAATGAGAATGGACCTCACACTGACACAGACGGCACACCTACAAATGCTACCCACGGGAACCTTTAAAAGCAGCGAGCTTCAAGTCTCAAGTGTCATGAACTGCAATCATGTTATATGTTGGTCCGATGTCATGTCCTTGCTAAATGTGGGCGGTTCTTGGCTTGAATAAGCAGCCATGTGGACCTGAGCATATGGCGCTCAGTGGAATTCAAGGGTCATATTTATTGTAATGTGTATGGACACAAAACCAGTGAGACATTTACTCATTTGGCAGACGCTTTTATCCAATAAAATAAAAATGCCAGTCAGCGCAAGCGTTTTTGATTATTTTTATAAACCTTCATTGCCACCATGCATATTTTCTTCTATGAATATATGTGAACAAAACAAACAAAACAGAACAAAGCTTCTGCTTTTATACAAAAATCGTATTTATCTTAATTTGTATTTTTGATCTATTTCCAAATGGGGGTAGGTTTCCTCAGAGCAATGATTAAAACGTTCATCAGATCATTTGTTCATTTTTGGATCAGTAAATGGGCAATTCCAGCGTTATGGATGTAACAAAGAAGTACACAGTTTTTGTGAGACTACAAACTTTCTAGAATTTCAGTGAATTAAAATGCACAAACCTGAAGCAATTATACCCAACAAATAGAGAAGAGATGCCTCTTCATAGAACATAAAATAGTTACTTTATTTTCATTGTCATGTGCTTATTTATGAGGAATATGAACCGTTATGGATGTGACAATCCTGAAAATGGCTCTTACGAAGTTCAGCTGTGTTTGTTTGTTCACTGCATTTCGGTGAGGAATGAATCGTTTGAAACTGATAGATGGCGCGGTCCCAGCACTAAAGAAGGTGCCGGACATGAACCACACACGGCAAGCGAAACCGAGTCATATGTCTGTGTTTTGTTGACAATCGGTGTGTTCGTGCATAAGTTACACAACACGAACTTATAGTGAATCAACAGTTATGCAGGGACAATACGATGATTTATTATGTGCTCGTGCTTTAGTTCCGCCCACTGCAGGCCTGCAGGGGCTCGCCTGTTTTAGGAAATAATCGTACAGCTGTATCAGTCTTTTATAAATGTTATCAAACTAAAGACTCTTCGAAGATACGAAGTATGCAATACTACTCTATAGGTACTCAAGATTAATATGAGATTGGCAGAAACTGTTACATCCGCTTTAATATCTGTGCTGTTAGTATAGAAAAAACCTTCATTTTTATGGTAAGGTTGACATTTTCATGGAATTGCCCATATGCTGTATTCTTTCAACAGATATATAACAGTGCCCCCTACTGTATAACAGTGAAAACATGAAAAGCTGGAAAAACTCATTTTCAAGTCTCGTCATACAAGACAGAAAATAACTAGCATGGAACCGTTGTAAGTATCACACACTATACGACTGTTCAGTCATTCCAAACACATGCCCTCCAGTTACATGGATTCGTTGCCATTCCCATTTCTTTTTACATGCTTTAAATAAAGAGTGGCTGGTAGATCAACTAAATCTATAAACAACCTTCCCAAACACTGTGTGCATGTGAAATCTACACAAAGCAGAATTCGGATCTTACCCATGATGGTGAGTTTGCGTGGCCGCTGTTTAGAGGTGATGACCTGCAGCGAGGGAGCGATGGATTGGATGCGTATGATTGGCTGGTTAGGGTCGTACGTGCCGGGCACGGCCAGCTCCAGATCACGACACATGAGCAGTTTAGGTGATACATACTGAAGTTCCAATGAAGTGAGCTGTGGACGGATGAACACACGTGTGAAGGCATGTATACAGGTCAGGTACATGCAGGAGCTGTCGTGGAAATTCAAGTGAAAATCCAAATAATTGTCAAAACTGTCATAAAAACTCAAAGGGTCCTAAATGGTTTCATTCTCTTTAAGGAAAATTTACTTTTAAAATTAGAGCGCACAATGACCTGGATCATGGCCTCAAAGAAATCCTTAAGGGTCTACAAAACAAAGTAATGTAGAGAGACAAACTGCCTAAAATGAGATATTTAAGGGATAAACTGGAAGTGTTCAGACACGCCAAGCAAAAGTTTGACCATACCTTCCCATAACAATAATAATAATGAACAATAATAATCGTTAAAAATGAATTATTGTCATTTTATGAATTCATGCCCTTCCAAACTGGTGGTTTATGTCAACTCGGTAAAAATGATTCTTGAGAACCAGTCAAAAGAATAAATGTCCTCATCCGCAGCTGCAAGCCCATGAAGGAGAAACGCTATTTATAATGAAAACAACGTTAACATTTACGGCATGATTTATAATGTTGGATTTGGCTGCTGTATATGATCCAATATGAGCATTAAAGTAAACCGGTGCTGGCAGACCTGCGGCAGCTGTTTGGAGATCCTGCGAAACACGTGGTAGTACAGATCCCAGGCCTGCGTCAGGTCCTTCACGTTGCCCGATCGCATGTATTTCCTGCACCAGTCCTGAGCCTCCATCAGATCTCGACCGTAAGCCTGCAACCACAGAGAAACGTAATGAAGGCTTACCCAAGACCAAATCCCACATGTTGCATTTTCTGATGAAGTGTCACGTGTGTGTCATCGGCAGAACTAATTCTAATACTCATACTGAAAAGCAATGTACCTGATTGAAGGAGGTTTCTTTCAGAGTTTGCGGCCCTCTCTCCATCATGGCGTGAAGGGGCTCCAGGACGGAAAACATCCCTTTGACGTTCCTCTCGCCAAAGTACAGCCGCGACGCCTCCTCCAGCCCCTCGTGCCACATTTCATGCCACAGAATGGCCACCCGGATGAGCTCCTCGCTCACCTGATGACAGACACAATCACAAAAACTGCTTCCAGGACCCGTACAACTAAACATCTCATACTCGGGCGCTTTATGCATGTTTAGTTGCGTATTCTCCTACCATAATGGCCTGCTGGACTAGCGCGTTGCAATGCTCACACATGTTCTTCAGGATCTTGTTGGCTGCGTTGTGGCGTGCAGTGGTTGTGGATTTGGAGGCCACGGTTAGAGGATAAATCAAAGCCTGTGAGAGATGACACAGAGCTCATGAGAACCGCAGCAAACCGACCACGGACGTGATTTTATACACTGTTGGTCAACACCAACGTGATACATTTTTTTAAGTATAACGGTAAAAAACGCAACAAGCAATGAGGCCCCAGACAGCTCACGCATCCCAATTCATTTAATTTACATCTTTACTCTTTATTTCAATATTTTGTTTTGTACGCATGTTGTATAGTTGTGCTTAGGGTGTAAACTGAAGTCTAACTCAATGCATGAGCAAAGCTTATTTGGACATATTTCCCCAAAAAAGCAACAATAAATATTCATAGATAAGCCAATAGTCAATGTTTGCTTATTTTTTAATGCATTTTTTTGTATTTTGAAATAAAAACCATATTGTCTCATATGCTGTAGTTTGCCTTTTTTGCCAAATAATTCTAATAAACGCAATCAATATATAATAACAGTAATACTACTACTACTACTAATATTTACATATATATTTAATTCTGTAGTAATTAAGGCTGTCAAACGATTAATCAAACCATTAAAAATCTGTGTACTGTGCATATTCATTTTGTATTTACTGTATAAACACGTACACATATGTATATACATGCTTAGGAAATATGTATTTACTTCTATTTACCAATAATTTAAAGTTTATATAAATGTTTATTAATTAATAATTGGCTATTTTCTTAAATATATGCATGTATGTGTATGTATTTATACATGCAAAATTAATATGCACATTAAACAGACATATTATGTAAACACAAACTTATTCTGGAAGCGATTAATCGTTAGACTATTATTATTATTTAGTAATCACTTTTGGTCACTACTGTAGTTATCAAAAGAGAGAGTGAACACATTAATAAACAATTGACTTGTTGGCTTGGGGAACCTTGAGATTTGGTTGTTTTTGTAAATTGTCTAATAAATCATATCTAATAACACTGACGTGACATTTAATATCCGAGTCAGTTTCTGCTGCATTTCATTTTCTCAGGCTGTAACCTTGGCTGGTCGGTTTTCTTACTTTTTAATTTTGTCCCACCTCGACAGAACATTGGAACATGAAAAGGGATCTGATCTTGATACAATCACATGCTGGGACTGACTGCAGAGTGATGTGACATTGTGTAACACTCATATTACCTGGGGATGGTATCGGCCGATGTCTGTGAGCAGCTGGTGAATAAGACGTCCCACAAGTGCCCGTGGGGTATCGATCCGAGCTATCAGTTGAGGAATCACCTGATATACAAGACCAACATTATTGATACTCCAACACATTTCATTTTTGTCTATTCCAAAACTCTGTGAAATTAACACAGAGATGATTTTACGACAATCACAGGTGTGCTACAAGCTGTTATGTGTGCTTATATGAGGGTATGACAGAAATGCTCTTACCTGTAACCAGGTGTCTATCTGGATAGTTTTAATGCCCTCAACTAGACCTTCATTCACCTCAGGCCAGTGGCCGTAGTCAAACCATAAAGTCAGGACTCTGAAGGGAAAGGCCACAGTGATTCTTCATTGTTAAATGCACATTGCAAGCATAAAACAATAAAACAATGCATTTCAAGAAAACGGCAAATCTATGGAATTTTATTTGGCCGACACAAGCTCCGAAGGTAAACCACAGTATAAACACCAAATGTAGTAACACAAGGGGGCAGCGTGAGTCTCTATACAGACTCACAAATGTACACGACTCAATGTTATTGTTGTCTAGACTATTGACACTTACCTCAGTGTGTCTTGCAAGTTATTTCCACGGGAAAGGGAGATGGATCGGAAAAATCCCTGCACGGCAGGAACAGTGTAGAGAAGGAGAGTCTTGGACAAATCCTGCAAAACAGAAAACCACTGAAGTGAAGGCCAAACATTGCACACAATAATATCATCAATTTCACGCCAAAATACTGTAAATACAAGAATGTCATTTCCTTCGCCTGCGCTTTGTGTGTGAACGTTAAACTTGAAAATCTTGGTGATGAATATCAACGCATTTGCTGTTTATGTACCTGAATCACAGAGAAGACTTTTAATCTTAAAAGTTATGGACTGCAGTTCTATTCATACGGCTGTGATAAACACACTCACAGATAAAACATGCCAGTGCAGTTTAACCGTCGGTCCATTTTAGACTTGTTTACTTGTTTAGGACTTGTTTACTTGTTTGAGAAAACTGTTTTGAAGTTGTTTGGAAATTGGGTAATGGCAAATGCTGGTGAAAGCCTCGCACACAAGCTTCTAATAAGGCTTGTGACGTCTGGCTTTGGTTTGTTGTGTACCTCATTGACTTTCTTCTGTCCGGGTGAAGGTACGGGACTGTGCTCCGTGCTGTCTGCCTCGCTGTCGCTGTTACTGGCCTCGCTGTTAGCACTCGCGCCGCTGGCGTGCCGTAGCTTCTTCTTCTCATCGCGGCCCTGATTCTGGTGCTTGTAGTGAAGCACAGCCTCAAAGTTCATGACTGCCCAAGCGTGCCACGCCTGCAGAGAAATTCCCATTACATTCAGTTATTAGCAAAACCGAGCGCAGTCACCTGCAAAAAAAACAGTCACGTGGGAAAACCAACAGCTGGAGCTCTGATGGATCAACACGTGACCATGACTAACACAAACATTTGTCAATAAGCCCTCCGGTTGAATGCATCAGACTGAAAGATCCCAGAGAACAGAACGATTACCGCAAAATGATTCGGAATAAACACACAGCGAGTACAAAGGAGAATCTCACGAAAGCTATCAACAACATGTGACTGAAAATCACAAGAATAAAATCAAACATTAGATTTAATTGTGACATTCATGACTATTCGTCTCCAAATAATCATAATGCAAAATAATTAGAATCGCAAATCATTGTAGCATTTTAAGAGAAACAATGGTACCGATAGTATAGATTATTCAGAGTGCTATCTGCTCATACTGATAATTCGGTGGTTATATTAACTCACAATAACTAAAACAAAATCATAACTTTCTTATAATTCATGTAATGAATGATGTTTTTTTAACATTTTCTAAATACAGAGCACAAATTCATTGTATTTTCCTGTCAACTTTTCATTGACAGGATATATTGGCCCTGATCACTGGCTGTGAGCTGAAAAATTGCTTTTGTAGATCAATACCGATGATTTGCCGATATATCGGTGCATCTCTAGCAGTGTTGGGTAAGTTACTATGAAAAAGTAATTAATTACTAGTTACTAATTACATATTCAATAGTGTAATTAGATTGCTGTACAAATTACTTTCTCCAAAAAGTATTTAGTTACTTATTACTAATTACTTTCTATATCCTATATCAACCTTGATTAGTTAAGTGATTCAAGGATAGGCATGAAACGGCTCTTTTAATTCATTCAAATAAATAATATTAAACTACATAAAGTACTCTTATTAACTGGCCAAAGTATACAAATGTGAGAATTATACATTAAAGCACAGATTTTAAAGTTAGACTTTGAATTTTGATGTCAATTCCACTATTGCACACACATATATTACACAAAGTATTTAGTTTAATTACATCAAAAGTAACTGTAATTAAATTACAGAAATAACAAGAGTAATCCCTTACTTTACCTTTTCAAGGGAAAAGTAATTAAATTACAGTAACTAATTACTTAGAAACTAGTTACACCCAACACTGATCTCTAGTAATAAGTACTATTTTAACTTGGCATTTTCAGTAATAGGAGTGCATAATTGTGCATAAGTAAGCAAACTATAACATCCTTTTTGTTAGGGTGTATGATGCTACATATGTGGTAAATGACCGAAATAAGCAATAGAAAAGCTTGTTTGATGGTTTAAGACTTGATCCTGCTGGAGATTTGTCGTTTTCAAGTGTTGTACCTTGTACCAGTTGCGGTCATGCTCTGTTGAGTGGCTGTAATACTGGAGCACTTTGGGGATGGTACTCTCGTTGATACCCTGAAGACTGAGCTGCCATTCTCCCAGCTTCAGAAAACACCTGCACACAGGACAAACATGACAGGGAAACTTACGTGCGTACTTCAAACCATCTTACCACAGTCAATCTCACCTAAACAACCTAGACAACAAGCACAGCCTGTTACTCAGGCTCTCGTCTTTGTTCCACTCAAGTCTCTGGCTTTCTCATCTATAGATTTATTCATCTATATGTGAGCCATCATTCAAACACTGGCAGTTCTTTGACCTGTTCATACTGGACAGACCAGCGGTCCCGAACGCCAGAAAACCAACCCGCTCAACTCGCTATTTGCTCCGACCACGTGGAGTTTTTCACTGCCAAGAGCTCCAAAGGTCACGGTTCATCATGCATTTCGATATCGAGCCTGAAAACCATGAGGTAAGGTACAGTAATGGATATTTCAGATAACTGAAAGTGCTCAGAAATGCTGAAAAGCAGGATTCATTGCTGTAATTTGTCATGGTTAGAGTTCATTAGAGAAGCAGTGAAGTATAAACTCCTCCAGGTTCGGAGCAAAATGCATCACTGCTTTGACAACCGTTCTCGCATTCAATCTTCCTCCGAGCGCACATTTCACAGTTGCTGGCAGCGGTGCGAGGAGCTCCGTTAGCTTCGCTTTGGGCCAGACGTTTGAGGAATAGCTCGTCTCGGAGGACCGAGAAGATCTCACTCAAAGCAGCTGGACACAACAACCCCCCTGCTGTACACAGACCCATTACGTACGTTTCCATGGAAACAACAGAATAACACAGAATAACATACGACTGCAGACACGGACTGGCAGGTCTTATCATGATTTCTCGTGAACAACCCTCCACTGGAAAGCGCTAAGAGAGGACAGCGGTGAATTCCCCAGAGGAAAACAGATGTGCGTCCTCCCCAACACTCATTACTGTCGCCGTTCCTTCAGAGGAAAGCATGTGGGTGCACCTGGGGAGAGGGAGGGGCGAACACCAATTTCTCTTCCATAAATGCTGGAAAACACCTCAAGCCAACCTCGATGTCCGATCTGAGCGAGTAACGTTGAGCGAGCTACGCGAAGCTTGTTGCTCTTATTGGAAAGACATGTTCCATGTCTCCTCCAATCTCAGAGATGTCTTTAATCTCAATTGATCTCGTGGATCAGTTCAACAAATCCCACTTGGTTCCAGTGAAGGTCTTGGAAAAAGACCAGGAGAGAATGATCTCCAAGCCAAACGCAATGCCTTGTGGAGCAGATGAAGATGTGATTTAGTGATAAGGGGCTGACTCTCTCTGAGGGGTCACAGAGGAGAGGAAAATGTCTGGAAAATCATCAAGTGACACCATCAGAACATAAAAGACCTGCTGAACAGCCCTCGGGACATGCTCAGGTGCTGGCGTACGTGCTACCAACACACATCGTGTCCTAGAAGAGCACACGGGTCTGGAAGAATCGGCGAGCAAAACCGTTTTACAAGGTTTTGGAAAACAAATGTGTTGGAAACTGGAGAACACATAACATGCAGTTTGAATAAACGTGCATAAACACGAGGTAACTGGACGTGGCCGAATGGTCAAATCCCCCCTTCATATATTGTATTACTCAACCCAGTCAGATGATATTCTATTACTATAACTGTATGTACTGGCAACGAGTATTGTTAAACAGATCGAACTGATAAGCAGCAAAAATGGGGACGAAAAATCTAATAACGCAAACCAAATAAAACCTGTTCTAATATCGATCGTACACCTTTAACAGACAGCTTTTTAAAGGCATCATGGCCATCACTGTGAAAGTGATGATGAACAAAGTTGAAAGAAAGGTCAATTACAAATACAATGATGTTTCATTATTTTATATTTTATCTTTTTATTTAACCAGGTCAATAGACAGTCAATAACTGACACAGAACTAAGATGTCGTCACATTTACGATTCTTCGCTGGAGGAGATGACGTATTTACGAAACGCGCTCAGTAGAGCAGTTTGTCCGTTTAGGAAACAACATAACGAATTCTGTGTAAGGGGACCTTACCTCTGTATGTAGACAGAAATAGCTCATTCAAAGATTATAAAAACATTACGTTTCATTATGAAGACATACGCTGTGTCCGAAATGTGACAGTACGTACTGAATTTGAATAAGTACCTACCTATCGGCCGTTAAAACAGTACGTTCTAGGGGTGTAACGATACACTCAGCTCACGATACGATACACATCTCGATATTTTAAACAAAAATGAAACTGAAATTCAAATAACATTTATTTTCAAAATATTAACATTTTCAGTAACTTATTTTGTTGCACATACAACTTAATAAAGAACTTTAACATTTTAAGGCTTAACTGAAATTAGAATTAAGATCAGTGTCAATTTTTACAGCAAATTTTGATTTAGTTTTAGTCATAGTCTTTTGACTAAAATGCAATTTAGTTTTAGTCATCCCAATTTATCATAGTTTTAGTCTATTTTTAGTCGACGAAATCTACATTATATTAGTCTACTAAAATCTATCTGGATTAACTCATTTAATTTGTGTAATTAAATGTTCCATACAAAGATTTAACTGTTTCGACATAATTTACTTTACCTTGGAATTAAATTAAACCAGGTCGTTACCTTTATTTTTCAGAAAAGTTGAGTAACTACTGGATATGCATTGTTGTGAACGACATGTAGCAGTTCATTCAGTCTCATTTTGACTCAATTGACTCGTTCGTTCAGTGAAGGGCGTGTTCATTCAGTACATCCAACCAATGAAACGCTCTGACAGAGCTCACGCTCAAACGCTATTGGCTCGTGTCTCTTTGAAGCTGCGCTGTCTTTGCTTGAGACAATAATGAATGAGAAACATCTATCAAAAAGACATATTATATGAACTGTATTTCATACTTGTTTTTTAGCATGTCATTCGATCTTTTAATATACAGTACGACTCACTTCATCTCTTCTCTGATCGGAACAGCACTGGTTTCTTTTGGCTTTATGTTGCATATCACGTTATGCAGCAGCTCACGTTAGCAGATAAATTAACATTGGCATTTAAAAACGTTTGTGCTGCCTTTGTAATGAGTTTCGGGGTGACTCACCGGCAGTCACGCTTCAAGTTTGCTGTATTTTACCAGCGATTGTGAGGGAAAATATGACGCTTTGTAAACCACTTGGAGACACAGATTGTGTCTTGTGCTTCTCTCTCTACCGCATATGAGAGATAAGCAAGCACACCTGACGCGTTGGCGCAGAGTAGGTAGCGTCTTGACCGCTGAATGAATAGAATTAAACATATCGTAAAATATCCCCATCTCTCGACGATGCGCATTGTAACATTTTTGCATTGCGAAATATCGTAATATGAAGTATCGTTACACCCCTAGTACGTTCTATATAGTATGAGTGGGAGTAGTATGAATACATTTCGGACATACTGCGTCCGCCATGTTTTATGGTCATGTGACCCGTATGCTCTTTGACCTATGACGTATTAACAACAAACTATACATGAGCGTTGATAGTTGTCCACACGGGATGTTATGTGACTGACTCTCTGGTGAGAAAACACTGCGGATTCCTGTTTGGTTCCTGTTTCCTGTTTCCTGTTTCCTGCATCGCTGCCGGCGGCTTGTTTGTATCAGTGCTCTTACAACTTCGCTCTAATATTAGTGTATTTTATTGTCGTTGCTAACTTATCCTGATATCTCAATAACCCTGTTCTTGTTATCTACTTGAAGATTCTAAACCAAAAGTGATAGTTAACTTAACGCCGTTAGCATAGCAATAGCGTGTTAGCTTGCTTTCTGTTTACACTGTGGAATATCATCTTGCCTCTGGTTTGTCTTGTGTGCTAACCGTTTCTCTTTTTAAGCGATTATACTACGATCCATCGAGCAACCTTGGTAAGTTGGAATTGCACTTCAAATCCGGTGAGTTATGGCTTCTATTCCTATTGTTGTTACTTGCACCTCATGTCATATGTTTAGCTTAGCCTTCTCTGTCAGCTGCGAGGGCTTTATATGCGATAAATGCAGGGAAATAGTTAGGCTGACAGAGAAGATCTTAGAATTAGAGTCTCGCATCCAATCTTTATCTGAGGATAGTAAGAGTTTAACGACGATAGAAAACACTTTGGATGCGAGCAACATTAGCGCACACAGCTCGGTTCCGGTTGAAAATCCCCCGCAGCTGGGAAACTTCGTGACTGTGAGACGGCGTAGTCGCAGGACAAAACATCACTCGACCGTTCCGATTACAGTCTCGAACAGGTTTGCCCCGCTCAGTGACGCACCGGCTGAGAAACCTGCTGAAAGTGCCCTAGTTATCGGTGATTCTATTGTTCGGAACGTTAACATAGAGGCACCAGCCACCATAGTCAAATGTTTACCGGGAGCCAGAGCGCCTGACATCAAGTCAAATTTAAATGTGCTGGCTAAGGCTAATCGTAAATTCAGTAAGATTGTCATTCACGTCGGCACAAATGATGTTCGACTCCGTCAATCGGAGATCACAAAAGATAACATTAAAGAGGTGTGTGAGCTCGCAAGCATGATGTCAGACACTGTAATATTCTCTGGCCCCCTCACTGCTTATCGTGGTGATGAGATTTATAGCAGATTATCATCACTAAATGGCTGGTTGTCTGAGTGGTGCCTGCAGAATGATATAGTTTTTATAAATAACTGGAAGAGTTTTGAGGGCAGACCTGACCTGTTGAAACGAGATGGTCTCCATCCCTCCTGGGCTGGGACTTCCATCCTGTCTAGAAATATGGCAAAAAGTCTTAATGCTAATGCTAAAACTTGACTCGCTGGGGCCCAGGTCAGGGAGCAGACAGTATGGCTTAACCAACTGTCTGCTTGCCGTCTCACGTCGCAGAATACACAAAATGTACAACATGTAGTAATCCGTTCTCCCAAACATCACAAAATAGAGACTGTGTCTGTCCCCCGGATTAGCAAACATAAAATAATGCGTAAACCTCTTGAAAGTAATTTAATAAACGTTAAACAAACTAAACATGAACAAAATACAGATAATCAACTGTTACGACTCGGATTGCTAAATATTAGATCTCTCTCTAATAAAGCACTTTTTGTTAACGATATGATAACAGATCATAAAATAGACATGCTCTGTTTGACAGAAACATGGCTAAAACCAGATGATTATATTGCTTTAAATGAATCTGTCCCCCAAGATTATTATTATAAACACGAGCCTCGTCTAAAAGGCAGAGGGGGAGGTGTCGCAGCACTTTACAATAACTCTCTTAGCATTTCCCAGAAGTCGAACTCTAAATATAATTCTTTTGAAGTCATGGTTCTTCATGTTTCAACACCTAATACTAAAGATAAAACACTTTTTAAATTGATTCTAGCTATTGTATATAGGCCTCCAGGGCACCACACAGATTTTATTAAAGAATTTGGTGGGTTCTTATCAGAACTAGTACTGGCCGCAGATAGACTCCTTGTCGTTGGTGACTTTAACATCCACGTAGATAACGTTACAGATGCCTTAGGAATGGCTTTCAAAGACACTCTTAACTCCATGGGCATTAGTCAACATGTGTCAGGACCCACTCACCTTCGTAATCATACTTTAGATTTAATACTGTCTTACGGTATAAATGTGGACGACGTTAAAATCCTTCAGCAGAGTGAAGACATTTCGGATCATTATCTGGTATTATGTTTGCTTCACTGGCCTACGGCTGCAAATAAAACTCATTGTTACAAATATGGTAGAACAATAACTTCAACTACCAAAGATGCGTTTCTCGATAATCTGCCCGAATTGTCTCAAATCATGAGAAATAACGTTGAAGATCTTGACATTACCACTGAAAATTTTAATTCCACCTTCTCGGTAACGCTAGACAAAGTTGCTCCACTACGTTTAAAGAAGATTAAAAATGGCAGCCCCACACCGTGGTATAATGAACACACTCAGGCTCTAAAGAAAGCGGCCCGAAAAATGGAGCGCAACTTTAAGAAAACTAAATTAGAGGTATTTCGTACAGCATGGAAGGATAGTATTCGAAAATACAGGAAAGCCCTAATAACTTCTAGATCCGCCTATTTTTCATCACTAATAGAAGAAAACCAGCACAACCCTAGGTTTTTATTTAACACGGTGGCTAAATTAACAAAAAATAAATCGTCAGTGACTTCTGATCCTGTATATCAGCATAGCAGTGATGAATTTATGAACTACTTCACATATAAAATCCAAGATATTAGAGAAAAAATTATAACAATGCAATCAGAAGTGAAACCCGCTGAACAAACTAACTACAGCGCCCTTAAGGAGAAAATGCAATTATTTTATACCGTAGATCAAGATGAGCTGTCTAAAATTATTAGATCATCTAAATCAACAACATGCATACTAGACCCTATACCTACAAATCTACTGAAAGAGATGCTCCCAGAAATTATAGATCCTCTTCTTGGTATTATTAACTCATCTCTGACATTAGGACATGTGCCTAAAGCATATAAGGTGGCTGTTATAAGGCCCCTTGTCAAAAAACCCCAACTCGACCCTAGAGAACTAAGGAACTACAGGCCTATATCGAATCTACCTTTCATATCTAAAGTTCTGGAAAAAGTAGTTTCAACTCAATTATGCTCCTTCCTCCAAAGGAATGACATCAATGAAGAATTCCAGTCTGGATTTAGAGCATGTCACAGTACAGAGACTGCTTTGATCAGAGTTACAAATGATCTGCTATTGGCGTCTGACCGAGGTTGTATCTCGTTATTGGTGCTGCTAGACCTTAGTGCTGCATTCGATACCATTGACCACAGCACACTCCTACATAGACTCGAAAATTATGTCGGCATTAAGGGAATAGCTTTGAAATGGTTTAAATCTTATTTATCCGACCGTTTTCAATTTGTAGCAATAAACAATGAGGTGTCACGCAAATCGCAAGTCCAGTACGGTGTACCACAGGGCTCAGTCTTAGGGCCTCTGCTCTTCGCATTATACATGCTACCTCTAGGAGATATAATAAAGCGACACGGAGTTAGCTTTCACTGTTATGCTGATGATACTCAACTTTATATTTCCTCGAAGCCTCATGAAACACAGCAGTTCCATCGAATAATGGAATGCATAGTCGATATAAAAAACTGGATGAGTAACAACTTTTTATTACTGAACTCGGACAAAACGGAAGTGTTACTTATTGGACCGAAAACTGCTATAAGTAACAACCAAGAATACTGTTTAACTATTGACGGATGTTCCATAAAACCCTCGTCGTCAGCAAAGAATCTTGGCGTTCTATTCGATAGTAATCTGTCATTTGAGAGCCACGTCGCCAACACCTGTAAAATTGCGTTTTTCCATTTTAAGAATATATCTAAACTACGTCATATGCTGTCAATCTCAGATGCAGAGAAGTTAATTCATGCATTCATGACATCAAGACTAGATTACTGTAATGCACTGTTAGGTGGTTGCCCTGCAGGCTTATTACAAAAACTCCAATTGGTCCAAAACGCGGCAGCTCGAGTTCTTACACGTACAAAAAAGTATGAACATATTAGCCCGGTTCTGTCAACCTTGCACTGGTTACCTATAAAGCATCGCGTTAACTTTAAAATCTTGCTTATTACCTATAAAGCCTTACATGGTTTAGCTCCTCAGTACTTGAATGAACTCCTTTTGTATTACAGTCCTTCACGTGCATTACGCTCTCAGGCGTCCTGTCAGTTGGTAATACCTAGAATTTCAAAATCAAGTGCAGGTGGTAGATCCTTTTCCTATCTAGCGCCTAAACTTTGGAATAGTCTTCCCTGCACTGTCCGGGAGGCAGACACACTCTGTCAGTTTAAATCTAGACTAAAGACGCATCTTTTTAATCTTGCATACACTACTCTTCCATAATATAAATCTTCAGAGGGTTTAGGCTGCATTAGTTAGATCAACCGGAACCAAAAACACAACTGATGTACTTGTTGCATCAAAGAGTACAGAACAGTACTCTACTCTCAGCCAGTCTTGTCTCATTGTTCCAAGGTTACCACAGCGAGCAGGATGCAGTTCATGGCCTGACCTGATGGTAGAGCGGAGAATGGGAAGTGGGGACCTGACAAGAGCTGAGATGATAGAGCTGGATAAAGAAGGACGCGGTCTCTTGACATGTCTTCACCACAAAATTTCAAATGCTATTAGATTATTAATGATAATCTTAAACTATAATTTATTTTATTATTAAGTTTATTTATTTTATTTAGCCTTGTTGTGCAAGTTCTCTGGAGCTTGTGCAGAGGCAGCAGCTTTTGCCAGAGGGGAACTGGAATCCCCTGGTTGGGCCTGGGTTCTCCTGAGGTTTTTTTTCTCGATTAGAGTTTTGGGTTCCTCGCCACCGTTTGCATACTGTTTTTGCACTATCTGCCTGACCGGGGGGGCTGCTTTAGAATCTTAAAGTTTTACTTAATTAATATTGCATATAGGAATTTATTATCTGTTATATTTGACCTGTGCTTCTCTCTCCTTTATCCTAAATGTGTGCTCTCACTGAGCGTGTGTGTGTGTGCGTACTTGTCTGTGTACGTACGTGTGTGTGTGTGTGTGTGTGTGTGTCTGTGTCTGTGTGTGTTGGTGCGTGTGCGTGTTGTGTGTGTGGAGTGTTTTGTGTGTGGGTGTGTCTGTCTTCTGTGTTTTCAACCTTTTCTTGTTTTTGCAGGTACAACTTTGATTGTTTTGCTTGTAGTCAATGTGTCTCATGTACAGCTGCTTTGTAACAATGAAAATTGTAAAAGCGCTATATAAATAAAGTTGAGTTGAGTTGATAAAAAACATAATTTAGTCACAAGAAATTGTCCGCCTGAAGGTCTTTGCACATACAGTCCGAAATTTGTATTTGCCGTCATGTGTGTTTGTACGGTGTCTCTGAATTGTCAAAACGCCTCTAAAAATGCTTGCTACGGATGTGAAAAATGCAGAAAATCGAAACCCAGTACAAATTTTTTATGACAGACGAAAATATCGGAGGCAGTGTGTAAATGATTGACACAACGTGAGGTCGTATTATTTTTTAAAGTAGGGAAATTTCGGATGCAAATTTCGGACTCAATGTGCAATGGCCTTTAAAGTTTTCCGCTATATTTATTTGATTTACTTTTGAAATTTGACCGTTGGTCAGCTCCCGTTGAATCATGGTATAGAGAAGTGTCCATCTGATCCACACTCACGAATCTCGGCGGAAGTAGTAAACCATCCGGGTATTTCTCGCCTACTGTTTTGTGCATACTGACGTTTCGAACATATTCTTCATTCGTACTCATTTTCTACTATATAGTATGGAAGTAGCCAATTTTGGACGCAGTGAATGTTATGTATATTATATTGTATTTCTGTCAATGGATCCTCCATAAAATTACACATTGGACATTTAAGTCAGGAGTTTGTTGGTGTGTGTTTGTGTGTGCGGTACTGACCGTGCCATGAGTTTATGCAGCTCTTGTTTGTGTTGTTGGTCTTCAGCAGCGATGGCATGCTGCGCTTGCTGTTGCATTCCCTGAACAAAGTGCTGCATGTGCTGGAATGCATCAATCTGAAAAAGATGAAGAAAAACAACGTATATTACAGTACACACAAACAACACTAAAAATGTAGAATGTAGGGTGAGACTTTGTTTCATCTCAGTAATTGATTCGATGGTGAAGCTTTGTTTTTAATCCATTGCTATTATTGCCCGAACCTTTATGGAACTAAATAAGATTTTACAAAGCCCATTGCATACAACCACAAGTCTGAGCATTTTGAGTTGGGTCATCTGCGGTCAACAACCATTCACATTTGAGAACCGCGCAGGTGTGCAGGGTTAAGTAACTGTGAACAGAAGTCACATGGGAAAGCACGCGTTACAAAACTGACCACAGCACAAGATGTGTCAGTAATTCCATGTATTGTATTTTCATCTTTTTGAGGAATAAAGCAGTGAAGCTGATGCCAGGAATGTCAACACAACGCTGTGCTGCTCGGGTTTCGCTCTGGGATTTACAATGCCCGACACTTACGTAATCTCTCGCAGACATAACACTTCTTTAATGAGCCGCTGGTGGGATGTTACTGCCCTTTAAAAAACGGTAAACACTTTTTCTTCTACATTTTTATAATTTCACGTAAATTCACAGAGCTTATTGTTGAAGTCGGTTGATGTTCATTCATTCTGTTCTGTGACATACTGCATCTAACATCTCAAGCAAACAGTGTGTTGCATGTAATCAGACTAATCATTAATAAAAACACAAGGCAGAAAAAATGATTTACAGGAATTCTTGTAATGTGTTTTAACCTCATGTTGACAAAAAATATTTCCATTAGTACACTGTACATTTCATCTTGTTGACTACTCTGTTCTGATTTACTTGTGGGAAAGCTGCAGGTATTTCTTGCACGTTCTTCGTATCAGCAAAATTTTGGCAGCATGAGCTTTGGTGTAATGTTTGTCAAACATAATGTTCTCCTGGCGGTAAAGCACCGGCTTTATCAGTGTAATGCTTTGCAGTTTTAAATACACTATTTGCTCTGTTAAGCGGTGCGCGAGTTCACGTTCTGCTGTAAATGAATGACTAGAAAAAACAGAGAAATTTACATCAAACAGGTACTCCCACAATTCACGCAAAGCATCATGGGGCGCAGGAAAAAGCTGGACATAACAAATTTATACTTGAAAAAAAAATGACCATGTGACAGCGGTTCTTGGCACATGTGGAGAGAAACAAAGTGGGCCAGTGATGGGAATAGGGTAAACTAGATGTAAAGCAGAGGGATCTTTCCATCGGTAGATTTTTTCATATAAAAAAAAGAGAAATGTTTCAAGTGTAATTTGTTGAGGGAGTCTGTCTACTCTTGGGTTTGTTTGGGTCGGTACGTGGATCGTTGCTGGCAGAGAGCGCGAGTTCTCCCAAACCTCAATACTGTTCTTTGCAATTGAGCGTTTCTCTTCTAACACACTAAACGGAGGATGTAAATCCCATGATTCTGCCTTAACCTCGGAAACACGTACTACCTTTCAGAATAACACAATCGCTTACATAACATGAATACAGTTTTAAACAAAATAAAATAAGATCCCTTAGTTCAAACAAACTAAAATCTAAACTTCTTCATGCTTTTCTATTATTCTTATTATTTGTGAGTCACAACCGAGAGAATTGTGATGCATTAATTCATCATTTGAGCTGGAAATGTCACGAGGGCTACGGGGTGGGTTTACCTTGCGAGTGCTCTTCCACATGTACTTCATATAAGCGTAGGTGACATGAGGGTGAGCGGTGGGCAGAGGATGGTCCAGCTGTTTGGATGGATCCACACCCAGCAGAAGAACGAGAGTCTTATGAGCCAGAGCCTGAGGATCACACACAGATTAAATAGCAGCATCATTTTGTGTAGGATTTCAGACAACATGTGCAATGTTTAAAGAAGAATCTGAGATAGGAAACAATATGGCAGTAATGGTTTTAAATGTAAATAATTCAGAAAAAAAACATCATAATCATTGTGTTCTCAACCTTGCACAAAGAATCATTTCAAAATAGAAATGAATTTTTGTGTTTTCTGCTGAAGATCTAATTACCGTAATGCATCATTACCGTAATGTGCATGATATGTTGTCATTTAAAGAGATTAAATCAAACGACAGCATCGCTTTTGAATTCTCTCTAACTCCTCAGAGAGACCTTTAGGTAGTCCACCCCATACTGGGCTTGCATACTCCAGAACAGGCCGTATAAAAGTCAAATATATTTGCACTAAAACATCGCAAGGAAGACCTCCTTGTTTTGCAACAGAAAGATAGTTAATTCTGGGACGCACCTTCGAAATCATGTACATAATATGAGCGTCCCAAGACAAGTCAGAGGATATTTGAACTCCAAGCAATTTAAAGGTAGAAACTCTACTAATTGCGTGTCCTGAGACAACAGAAGAAGGAGTGGAGGGAATATTATCCTGTCGTCTGGCACGAATTACCAAGTACACAGTCTTAGCTCCATTCAGCGCCAACGTAAATTCCTGTCAACCATTCGACTACAGAATCCAAAGCCTTCTGAGTGACTCCAGGTAGCTATCCAATTAGGCACTCAGTGATTGTGAGATCATCAGGGTATTTCACAGGAATTACCGAGAGAGGCAGATGTGAATCCAAGCTGTTTATACAGATGACAAAAAGCAGAGGGGATAGAAGTCCCCCCTGAGGAACACCTGCTGGAACTGGAAAGGAATTGGAGCCGCACTTCACCTTCTGCTCTCTGTTATCCAAGTAACTCCTCACGATAAGCCAAAGTGGCCATCTGACATGCAAGTCAGCTAAGGAATATAGCAGTCAACAATGATCAATAGAGTCAAAAGCTCCGGTGAAATCAACAAAAACAGTATGTATGTCCATTTTGGGGGAACTGTTAAGAGCTTCATGCCAGTGCTGAAAAACTTGAATCAGAGCAGTGTCAGTTGATCTATTCCTCATAAAGCCATGTTGTGATGGTTCAATCTTAGTAACTGTATCCTCCAGAATGGCATCTCTGAGGATTCCTTCAAAAACTTTTCCAACACAGGTGAGTAGTGAGATCTGGCGATAATCTACTGGAAAACTAGGCTTTGCTTTTTTGGGAATAGCTTTTACTATAGCCTCCTTCTATTGTTGTGGGAAAATGTTATGTTGGATGCACGTATTGAAGATATCACATAACACCCGTGACAACTCCTCATGAAAAGTCTTTAGCACCCCGGAAGGAATGCAGTCAGGACCAGCAGCCTTAGTTGCATTCACTTTACGAAGTCTAGCTTTGACTTGTCCGATACTCAGAGGAGGTACACTACAATTTGACAACTTATGGGTGACTTCTCCCTCAGACAGAGAAGTATGGCTTGCAGAGTTCCACACAGAAGCTAAGTGTCTCGCCAGAATGTCACACTCACATTTCACAATGTTTTGCTCCTGAGGCACTCCTTTCTCCTTCCATCCCCATTAAAGCCTTCACAGACTTAAACCATTGTTTAGGCTTGGAGCATCGTAGTTCCTCCACCTCATGCTGGTAATATTGTTTCTTTGATTTTTTTGACTATGGTTGATTTTAATTTCATATAAGAGCTTTTGTCACCAGAACAAACTGCCCGCTGTCTGTCCTTTATCAGATCTTTAATTTGAACAGTCATCCAAGGCTTATCTGTGTTTGTAATAGAGACCTTCTTAAATGGAACTGTTTTATCCAAGACGGATATGATAGTTGAGGTAAAGGCACCAACCTTGGCTTCAGGGTCTGTAGCTTCATGAATGTGAGAAAAGTCAGTAATGTTCATAAGGAGACCCAATTCCCTGATTGTCTCGGGGGTACGTTTTCTACAGTAAATGTGTTTGATAGGTTTGTTGGGCCAGTTGCCTGCATTTAGCAAGATAGTCTGATGGTCAGAAGAACCCACAGGAGGCAAGTGCTCAGGTGACTGATACATGGAGGACATATTGGTAAATATTGAGTCTAATACTTGCCTTTCTTGTTGCTCCGGCCATGGTTTGTTTTAACCCATATCTGCTGCAAATGGTTTCTGACTTGTACTTATTTGTGTCACCAAGTATGACAATTGCAGCCTGCTGGTAGTTACATTCAATGTTTCTAAGACAACTGTCCAAATACTGTGTAGTTAGTGTATCAGGTTGGGCTGTTGCAGAAGAACGTGGTGGAAAATAGAGCACAGCCGTAATAATACAACTTAATCCTCGTGGTAAACGACTGGGACGTAACCAGACCCACAGAGCTTCATATTCATCTTTTTCTAGATGATTTGCTTGATGGTGTCACAAACATACAAGGTAACTCCTCCTCCTGCACCTCTCTCACGATCCCGCCGGTGTATTGTATATCCAGGAAAAGTTACAACTGAATCTGGAATATCTGTATTTAACAAAGTCTCTGAAACAGCGACAACTGCTGAGTTATTAATCGATGCTACAATGTACAGCTCATCACATTTAAACGTAAAGAGTGCACATTGGAAAGAAGAAAACCAGGCGTAGATGGTATTGACTTGTGTTGTTTTGTCTTAATATGAATTAAGTTATTAGGATGGTAGCAACAGTCAGATGGAAACATTCTTTGCCTGGTCAGCTGTCATTTAATTTTTAATACGTATTGCGTACATGACAATATTGGTTATCATTACCGAAACTGGCAGTTTTCCACATTGAAATATTTAAAAATGTATAATTTTCTATTAAAATATTCATCATTAATGTCTAATTATGTGTGATGAACACATGCTTAGGCATCATCGTGGCTTCTGTATTTTTAGCAAAACATGCTATGGTATTGACATTTTCAGACGTTACGGTAATGGCTTTTTTAAGGTTAAAAATCATGTTAAATGGCCAGTCAAAGTTTTGAAATTAATGCGTTTAAACACGTTTTTGAAATTTGTTGATACAAGTATGTTTCACATATTGGAAAGCAAGATTTCGTGAGAATCACCCAGGTCGCCCTGGGTTGAAAACGAAGCTGCCTGGAGAATACAGTCAACACACTGACGCCTAACCCTCGACCCTGAGACCTGAAGCTCTCCGGGTCACGAAGAGTCTGTTAGAAATCTAGCACTTTGTAAATAAACAGTTCAATTGCCAGTAATATAAGCCTCTCAAGGCAAGGCAGTCCCCAGTCCTGAGCTGTGAGGTCAAAGCCCATAGGAAGCCCACAGGAACACTGCTTTCCTTACCCGTCTTTCATCCCATAATGCACCGCTTTCTTTCAGTGGCTTCCTGTGATCGGCACTGTAGGTCAAAGGTCATGGCATTACTTTACAAGCTCATGTATTTAAAGCAAGAGGTCACCGTTTGACTAGCTAAATGCTGGAAGTTATGGAGTCAAAAGCCTCCATCAAAACATGTAGTATTTCTCCGGGTATTACAGACTTCCTCAATTTGAGGCGTAAAATACAACTCAAAGTGAATTTGCATAAACAATTCAGGGCAAACGTGGTTCGCAGTAAACATGTAAACACCAGTCCTTTCACGTTCCAAACACTGTGTCACATTCTGGAAGTTATTTACACCTTCCACTACAAAGATGTTCCTTACCCGTTCTCTGCTCTTGGTGGGGTGGCTACACAGGAGGTTACTGTGTATTATGTGTTACATAATGAGTTCAAAGTAAATCCCCCGATTCCCCTCTGGAGTGAATCTTACCAGTCGTCCGCTCCTCCCGCAGAGGCTAGCATACTTCAGCCACGTCCTCATGTCTTCATGTGGACTGATGACCAGAGAGCGCACCATCAGGATCCTCTGCCAGTCCTCCACGATCCGCTGGCAGCCCTGGAAACACAGAACAGAAATGAAATGGGTATTGAAAAAAAACATGTAAACAAACATGCGGACATGTAAATTTGGGGTACGGGGTTCTGGCCAAGAACAGCAAATCTAGATCGGAAGGGGTCCGGTTATGTAAGGTTACCAGTTCACCTCTCTTACTAATACAAGAGTGCATGGTGTCCTAGACTAATGAACCTCTCACTAACATGTTTTCCATCAACAATACATCAGCTCTGGGCTTCGGCCATTCTGCATCTCACTCCCACACCTTCTTTATGAATGGAAAAGTCTGCAGGCTGGGAGCATTAGTGTACACTATTAACGGTTTGATTTTTCCCAGTGGCATAAAAGACACGCGAGCCGACGCGGTACGTCAAAGCAGCCCGCTGAGCTGATGTCAAGGCAAGCAGAAACTGTTTTCACACATGACGTCAGTCAGGAAAGGACAGGATGTTGATGCAGGAAGACACCAGTGAGGACAGCCAGCAGATGATCTACCTTTCATATCTAAAGTTCTGGAAAAAGTAGTTTCAACTCAATTATGTTCCTTCCTCCAAAGGAATGACATCAATGAAGAATTCCAGTCTGGATTTAGAGCATGTCACAGTACAGAGACTGCTTTGATCAGAGTTACAAATGATCTGCTATTGGCGTTTGACCGAGGTTGTATCTCGTTATTGGTGCTGCTAGACCTTAGTGCTGCATTCGATACCATTGACCACAGCACACTCCTACATAGACTCGAAAATTACGTTGGCATTAAGGGAATAGCTTTGAAATGGTTTAAATCTTATTTATCCGACCGTTTTCAATTTGTAGCAATAAACAATGAGGTGTCACGCAAATCGCAAGTCCAGTACGGTGTACCACAGGGCTCAGTCTTAGGGACTCTGCTCTTCGCATTATACATGCTACCTCTAGGAGATATAATAAAGTGACACGGAGTTAGCTTTCACTGTTATGCTGATGATACTCAACTTTATATTTCCTCGAAGCCTCATGAAACACAGCAGTTCCATCGAATAATGGAATGCATAGTCGATATAAAAAACTGGATGATCAACATACTTTTTATTACTGAACTCGGACAAAACAGAAGTGTTACTTATTGGACTGAAAACCATACGTAACAACCAAGAATACTGCTTAACTATTGACGGATGTTCCATAAAACCCTCGTCGTCAGCTAAGAATCTTGGCATTCTATTCGATAGTAATCTGTCATTTGAGAGCCATGTCGCCAACACCTGTAAAATTGTGTTTTTCCATCTTAAGAATATATCTAAACTATGTCATATGTTGTCAATGTCAGATGCAGAGAAGTTAATTCATGCATTCATGACATCAAGACTAGATTACTGTAATGCACTGTTAGGTGGTTGCCCTGCAGGCTTATTACAAAAACTCCAACTGGTCCAAAACGTGGCAGCTCGAGTTCTTACACGTACAAAAAAGTATGAACATATTAGCCCGGTTCACCCGCTTAAAATCTTGCTTATTACCTATAAAGCAGGGCTCGACATTAACGCTTGTCCGCTTGTCCGGGACAAGTGAATGTTTTGTATGGGCAAGTGAGAGAGAATTTTACTTGCCCAACCGGACAAGTAACTTGAAAAAAAAAAACAGTGCGACATATATGTAGAATAATAAGAATATGTGCATTAGACAGAGCTGCGTGTTTGTCGTGGTTGTGCTTGTTTGTGTGTGACAATAATCAATGTCCATGCGGACGCGGAATCCTGTTATTTAAATGTCATCTGGCTGTTCTGCATGTCTGAGTGAATTATGTGCACAGTTTAACATACAACACAAGTGATGGTCGAGGATTTATCTGCATCTGCACAGTGAGGACATGAACACATGAACTTCATCTCCAGAGTTGCTCTGAGAGTTTATTTTATGATCGTTTTACTGTTTGAGTGAAGCTATCTGCAAACAAGCGTCTTACCGAAGACCCGTCAAAATAAAAGTCCCGTTAAATTGAACACTCAGACAAAAAATACAGTAGTGTACTATAGTATTTGCTATTGAAAATAGAAGTGCCCTTGTAGTAAATTGATAAACACTGTATACTATAGTAAAGTTCCAAAACACTATAGTAAGATTTTTACTGCAGTTTACTATAGTAAACACTATAGTATACTACAGTAATTTATGTGAACAAATATACCACTATTGTACAGTAAACAATGAAAAACACAGAACTTAGAAAAATTCAAACAAATTTAGGTAAACTAAAAATGAATGATATGGCCCTAATTTATCCATCTGTATGTAACATTAATGTCTTTTGTCAGTTATCTGCCTATTCATAATGAACTACACTTGCACATTTCTGCCTGTGCTACCAAACTTTAAACCTTTCTAGCACCAGTGCTATGTGCAAAAAATGTTAACTTACAGCCTTAACACTAATAATAATTACTGCTGAACAGTACTCTACTCTCAGCCAGTCTTGTCTCATTGTTCCAAGGTTACCACAGCGAGCAGGCTGCAGTTCATGGCCAGACCTGATGGTAGAGCGGAGAATGGGAAGCGCCGACCTGACAAGAGCTGAGATGATAGAACTGGATAAAGAAGACGTGTCACTTGACACGTCTTCACTACAAAATTTTAAATGCTATTAGATTATTAATGGTAATCTTAAACTATAATTTACCTTATTAGTAAGTTTATTTATTTTTATTTAGCCTTGTTGTGCAAGCACTGTCGAGCTTGTGCAGAGGCAGCAGCTTTTGCCAGAGGGGAACTGGAATCCCCTGGTTGGGCCTGGGTTCTCCTGAGTTTTTTTTTCTCCGTTGGAGTTTTGGGTTCCTCACCACCGTTTGCATACTGTTTTGCACTATTTGCCTGGCTGGGGGGGCTGCTTTAGAATTTAGAATTCACTCTGCGTGGGTGTGTGTCTGTGCGTGCTTGTCTGTGTGCGTGCGCATCCGTGTGTCTGTGCGTCCGTGTGTCTATGTCTATGTGTGTTAGTATGTGTGCATATTGTGTGTGTTGAGCGTTTGTATGTGGGTATGTCTGTCTTCTGTGTTTTCACCTTTTTCTTGTTTTTACAGGTACAACTTTAATTGTTTTGCTTATAGTCAATATGTCTCATGTACAGCTGCTTTGTAGCAATGAAAATTGAAAAAAGCGCTATATAAATAAAGTTGAGTTGAGATGGACGGTCAAACAGCATGCTGACCACACCACCAGCATTTTTCAGTTGTATTATTTCCTCACATTGGTTTCTCATATTTAAAAGATATTTTGATTGAACAAGTCTTAAGATTGTTTTCCCCGTTACAGTAAAAATACTGTGGTGACGTCTGTCTGAGTTATTAATGGAAAGGAATGTTTTACAGGCAGGTGAGATGGAAAACTGGAAGCAGATATTGAACAGTCAGTTCCCGTCATCATTGTTTTCTAACGCTTATGTTTTGTTATTAGTTCCATATTTCACATTTTGGATTTCAACGGAGTAAAATGTGTCAATAATCTAGGATGAAAATTGCCAATCAGATTAAGAGATGGATAGAGTGATTCAATAATAGACAAATAATTACACATTGGGTCAAATGAGTTCTGCTGTATGTCACATCGAGCAATATTATGCATATTTGTGAATTATAATAATGTGTAAAACCATGTACAAATCATTAGGCCATAAATTCAGAAATAAAGCAAAAATATGTTTTTGTTCCACATATATAGTGTATTTATAAGCACATACTGCTTTTCATTGCGTTCACGTGCCTCTCATATAAAGGGACATTAAAACACTCAGATATTGTTCTGTACCCGTTTTTAAGCTGTTTTACTGTAATTGCTTTTCACAGCTATTCTTCGCATTCACAATCTGAATAATGATCCTTCAACTGTGGAGTTTTTATACATGTGGTAGCTATTACAATGTTTCACTGGGAAAAAGAACAATTTCTTTTTTTCTCCCTTCATTTCTTGTGTGTCTTTCTGTATTTTTGGCTCCGTACATTTGCATAAACTTCAACTTCAGCTGGACTAAGACAACAGTTGATATTTTAAAATGTCATGTAAACACAGACAGAAATCATATCGATCTGATTTCTGTCAAGGTGGACTAACAGACCTGGATAATGCAGTTAAAGCTTGACTTTATCCAGCATGTACACATGTTAACTGAGCTACAGCTGTGTGAACTGTGTCACTGAAGAGACAAATGAAAGCTCGAATATAACTGCACAGGTGAAACACTGAAAAATGAAAAGATTAAAGAATTTTGCTTAAATATTTTGCAGTCAGGTTTTTGTCTCTTTGACGAGAGTTTGGCATAAGTGAAATTACTATTTCTAAATCACCGTCAAATTTTGTCCGATGGATTTATAAACATTTTGGTGATGGCTGTTTACCTGCAACCTCTCCCACCATGTTTCCCTGATGATGTCCCGGCGCTCGGGGACCAGTTTATACTGGATCACTTCCTCTAGCTCAGACAGCATCTGACACGACACCATGGCCTGACAGATAAAGAGAAAACACAAAGAGCATGTGACTCTAAATCTATAGACAAAGCTTTATTTACATGTGCATTTGAATCACATTACATTAATAAAAAAGACATCATGTTCCATTTTTCTCAATATCAGAGGATGTGTGTTTTAGTCTATCTCTATCATCTATGTTTCTGTACTGATCACAGGTGAAATAACACTTCTGTGTGTTCTTACCCCGTACGCTCTGCTGTAACTCTCTCCAGCCATAGCGGTGAGTTCAGCGTCCAGCAGATCTCTGGCCTTATCAATGCACTGAAATCACACAAACACACACATTAAGAAAAGTTACTCCGCTGAGACCATACAGCCATGTTCTGACTGCTTTTAGCAGGTTGCTATGAAGTTGCTAGGGTGTCTGGATGGTTGCTAGGGTGATGTTCATTATTCTATTCTATTCTGGGTGTAACTTGCGTTCCTCCAATGTAAGACACAAAAGAAAAACATCTGATGTCAGCAATAGAAAAGACTGATGCTAGTGTACTATTGTGTACTATACTTTGATGTACTATTGCTGTTCATAGTTCAGCCCCCCAAACCCCCCCGCCCCGACCCCCCCCCCCAAATGACAAGGCTAAAAGGAATATTATCGTTTGTTTTAGATNGCCCCCGCCCGCACACACGCCACAAGAAGCCAGCCAGTTTTCACACCTTCAGCTACCGTGAGGGCTAAGTTAACACATCGCTCACATACGACACACACAGCGGGCGTCTTATGAACAAACACAGACAAACATCACATAACCACGAAAAAATCTATTTCAACTTACGTAATGCTAAACAGATTTAACGGACTTACAGAGTAGACAATAACAGTGTGTTAGCACAGTCAAACTGGGAAGTTCCCAAATTATGAGCGAGAGAGAGAGGGTTACTATTTACTGCTGTGACTGGATGGCATCAGACCGCACGCGTGTGCGTCAGAAGAAGGGCTGTATTGTGTGAGCTCTGGCTGTCTTCTGGAGACATGTTACCTGCTATAAAAGCACCAGCACTCAGAACACGCAGACAGCTGACCCTCACATAACCAAACCAAACCTTTTCCCTTTCGCTTTTGCTCAGAAACATTTTGTATGTTTTTACGCAAAAAATATCTAATAAACATCGAAACTGGCAGGCTCTGTTGGACTCCATCTGGTGTCAGGATACAGAAGACAGGGCGGTCATAAAGCCGAAAACACGGTCTCCACGCAGGGCACGTAAACCTGCTGCTTGTTTCAGAACAACTGCTTGGCTAAACGTTTCTGTCAATCCAAAACAGATCCCATTAAAACAACAAAGACACTGGAAATATGTGCTACTACGATCTTGCTACAATATCTACGTTCACGTGTAGTAAAACTGGTAATACAAATAGTAATCGCTCTGCAAAAACACAACAATGACACCTGTCTCAGTCAGCACACAACGCTAAGCAGATGGTAAATCGTGAGTTAATGTGAGCAAGTTTCATCAGAAGACACGTTTTTAACAAACACTTCAGAATGACTGCATCTGGATCCCATTCTGTGAAAACAACTTTTCTTTCCAGCGCAGGACTGAAGGGATGCCGGGACGTGTTAAATTTAAGACGATACAAACGGATCCGGCGCAAGTGGGATGTTACGGTAAATGACAGACATGTATAGAGCATCATGACGAGTGCGACCAGTGTTTTCTCCACGTGTTCTCTCACACACATTCACGAGGAAAAGAACCAAG
Source organism: Triplophysa rosa (assembly GCF_024868665.1). Taxonomy (NCBI): domain Eukaryota; kingdom Metazoa; phylum Chordata; class Actinopteri; order Cypriniformes; family Nemacheilidae; genus Triplophysa; species Triplophysa rosa. The sequence continues at coordinate 450,379 of NC_079906.1, read as the reverse complement.
TTATTGTGCTTGCAAACAGCTGCTAGCCTTGAAGCGATATTACGTAACACCTGTGAGACAATGCAGCACGTCAACCGTTGTGTTCGTCATCTCTGACTGAACCGTTTTTTCCTCAAACATCTCTGTTCAGGCCCGACCGTCTCATTCCACGTTTTGTACGTTTTTAGATGTTGAATAACTAGATTATCCAGCCCTTTTAATAATGCCTATTCGTTGCATCATACCTGTTGAGCCAATGAGAAGAGGTCCTGGTGTAAAGCCAGCACAGCCCGGTAAAACGCTCCGTCGTGAGTGTCACGTGGGATCATGCAGGTGTATTCCTCCATACTGTCCCAGTGTCCTGACAAACACACACGGAAGCACAATAACATGACATTTATTCGTGATAATGATATGTATTAATTGGTTTGACTAAAGATACCACACACTGCCTTTGCAAATGCAAAAGAAAAACATTTTCGGAATAAGATTTTATGTTTTGGTTCTTTCAAGAAAGGGGTTTAAACAACAAAGTGTTTCTTCTTGGTTGAACTATCCCTTTAAGGTAAGACATATGGATAGAATAGTGTTCTTTGAAAGAAACATGAACATTTGGAGTGACAGGTTAAGAGCTTTTAAGAAGGTGGGACATGAAGAACAAACAATGTCTATTATTCTTATTGATAACAGAGGTGTCTTTCAGCATATTTTCATAATCCCTTTAAAATCAGATCGGAAGAACCCATAGAACAAGCACTTTAATGTGATCATCTGATTATGTTTTAATAAACAGAAGTTACACAAAGGCTGAAATTTCAGCAGTGTAGTGGACTGCCAAAACTAACACAATTGAGACAAAATCGTCAGTTGGAATAAAAACCACCAGATAAACTTACTTTGTGAATTCCTCAACTTTGACCTACTTTTGCAACAGTGCAAAACACGTTTCATTCCCTGTTTAAGAATTTTAGCATTTTCATTTTCCCCTCACCCAGTCCCCATGCGGCAGCCGCTGCCATGCGTGCCATCTTGGCTTTAGTCTCCTCACTGACCAGAGTCCACTCCTCACAACACTGCTGGTGCAGCTGACCCCTGACACACAGACAGACAAAAAACAACAATTCTCATTTACACAGGCAAAGACCGCAACTATGTGAAAGGAAATTGACCATTTTAACAACATTATTAATTAAACCACAATTACTTCAGATTTACAGATCTGATTGGCCCAGTTGCGTAAACTTAGCCGCTAAGTTAAGACTGCGTCTTAACAACTAGTCTCGCAGACTAGAAATTAGTTAGGACTAATCAGTCTTACTTTTCATATTTCAATTAGCCCAATCTACCGTTTTATGTAACTGATTTAAAGAAGTTATGACCAGTCTTGAAGAAAAAATTAGATGACTAACTTCTAAGACTAGTCTAAGCAGTTTATGCAACCGGCCCCTGATTGGACGAAAGTGAATTCCAAGAATGTTGATGCAGTATGTGATCAGAAGAGCTTTACTTTTTTGTAAATGACACAGTAATGCTGCATTTTCCTATTACAGTTTTGTTTTCATTTTTTTAAATTTTCAATTAGTTGTTATTTTTATATTTTTAGTTTTGATGCTAATTTTAGCATGATTTTTAGCTATTTTGTTATGTGCTTTTGTCATTTTTTTATATGATTTGATTATTTTTCATGGTGCTATATAAGATGAATTTATTGTTTAGTTTTAGTTTACCTTGCATTTTGTTTTCAGTTATTCCTTGTAGTGCCTCAATTTAAACTCGTTTCAGGCAACAATTCTCATTTTCTTTATATATAATATTTTTTTTTGTTTAAGTTTTTTAAACAATTTTTATGCAAATATTTTATTTATATTTCAATACACATAAATGTTTTAATAGTTTTAGTTAACTATAATAACCGTGACAATTACAAATCAGTTCTTTATGTTTTCAGAGTCCAAAATGAAGTAATTCATATAATAACTTATATATTCATATAATCTTTTAATTTAACTTCCATTTAAAGGAACAGTTCACCTTCAACATGAAAATTCTGTCATCATTTACTCACCCTGTTGTCATTTTAAACCTGTGTGATTGTCTTTGGATATTTTGGAAAATGTTGGTAACGAAAAGTCAATGGGGACCAACGTTTTTCTGTTACCAACATTTTTCAAAATATCTTCTTTTGTGTTTTGCAAAAGAAAGAAAGTCATACAGGTTTGAAATGACAGGAGAGAGCGTGTAAATAATGACAGAATTTTCATTTCGAAGGTGAACTTCCTTTAATTCTGTGTGTTGTTAAAAATAAAAAAAAAGAACAACCATCATTCTCCCTCGTGTGTATTTAGTGAGAAACAAATGTAAAAAGAATAGTATTCATCTCTGGTGTGCCTGTGCTATCCTCAAGAATGATATCTTGGTCCTAAACGATTATTTCTGGGAAAGCATCCGTGTTCCATTTCACACTCCATAAAGAGCAAGAGCGATGAAGGAAAGTGAAAGGTCAGTTACTCCTGAGTGAGCTTCTGTCCGTAACCAGGCACTTTTCACAATAAAATCACCTCGGCCTGTGATAAACTGCAAAGAGCCATGACATCATATCACATAGTAAGGTCCCGCCATCAAAACAAACAGGCCCTCAGAGACTATCAGTGCACCATCTGACACGCACACGCACGCACGCACGCACGCACGCACGCACGCACGCACGCACACACACACACACGCTGAGCATTTCATTGCTGGGGTTTGTGATGAAAGAGGCCCCAAGATGAACCTGGCGAGACGCTGCAGATGGTTTAAAGAGGACGTGGGGGGAGTACTTTACCAGCCGTCTGGAGAAAACATTACTTATGGGGCCTTGCAAAATACAAGGCTCCAGGCTGCAGACGGGCCCGCAACACAAAGACGCACATTAACAGCGAGACAGGAAAAAGGTATCCACTACCTTAACACGGGAACAGTCTATCACTCACTGCAATGGAATGTCTTGTGGATATTTCACCCCCCCCCAAACAAATCATTGCAGAAGTTGGATGAGGTAGGCCGGTGTGCATTGTCAACACGTAATAATGCTTGAGTTATGCACACGTACATGTTGATTCTACATACATACATCATCACACATTTATTTATGGGACGTTGTGTAATGCATATTGGGGTTATTTGGAATGTAATAGCAGCAACATCTGCTGCTTAAGGTACCTCTCAACTGCTTAATATACAAATACAGCAAAGTGTATCTGGGCTTAATAAGTGTTTGAGCTCAATTCATAAATAAATTTGGTTACTTTACAAAAAGTAATCAAATAAGTTACTATTGCATTCCTTTTGGTTACACTTTATTTTGTGTCCAATTTAGTCACCTATGGTTACAGGTTTACCATATCAGCTACAGCATGATGTGTCTATTGTGATTGTTGGGGTTATTTTGGGGGATTATTAAATCTTTCAGAATCGTGTCATCTCTGAGACCTATACTGCTGGCGAGACGCGTTATGTTTAAGAAAACTCCCATAAACCCTCAAGACCTGCCAAACACAGCGGATTGTTTTGGCCACTGCGTGTTAACTAATTGGACTTCTCTGGATAAGGCTAAAAGTGGATAAGACAGAGTCGTGCCCTATCAGAAAGCTTATGATGTTCATCCAGGAGGGCTGGGACAATATTCCAGTCTGATAACTGGAACACAGGACGCCCAGAACTTACCAAACAGTAATAACTGTTCATATGAGATATTTTGATGAAGTGGAAGCTAAATACTCATGTAGGTTATGGTACAATTGTAAGAATTATGTGATCATGTTATTCAATCATTTTAAAATAATAGTAAGGTAACACTTTATATTAACTAATAGACAAGACGTCTGAAGCATTTAGTTCATGTTAATTTCAGCATTTACTAACATGTTTTTGAAACCAAAAGTTGACATTAATGAGTGTATCATGAACTAATATGAACAAATGTATTAATATGAACTAACATTAAAGTCCCCGTGAACCGGAAGTTGCGACTGTTTTTACTTCCGTATTCTGACGCATTTCCGAGTGAAATGGAATTTCGAATGAGAAAAATAGTGGGCGTGGCTTTCGTCTTTCTCTGCGATCTGCTGTTGCATTTTGAAATGGGACTGGCAGCAGACTGACAGCTAAAGGGGAGGGGTTAACGGATGCTCCACCCAAGTCGTCTAACATGCATCATTTTAGATGGATAGTCATTACAGGAAGGAAGTGCATTTTCAGATTTTAACTGAAGATTATGAGGGCACACGATTTTTAAAAAGAGAATGACCCACATTGATGAACTATTTACAATAAACGCTGCAATATTTCATGAAAAAATAGGCATTGTAATTTTTAATTTCACTGGGACTTTAACAAAGATTAATAAATGCTGACAAACTACATTTACTTATGTTAATAAATGCAAACTTCCTGTAAATTGTTATCAATAGTAAACAGCAATTCCCTTTCTCCAAATACTTTGTCCCTTGGAATACATACCGAAAAGATTGCACTACTTTCCGTCGCAACAAATAAAACAGGGTGTCTGCTCTGCTCCAAAAAAACTTTGCGCACATATTTTACATAACCCATTAAAAGACCAGCCGCTTTCAAGCTTGCACTGATATACTGTATGTACAAAAGTTGCTGAGATAGAGTTTATATTTCCTCTTTGAACAAAATGATTTTTCCTCTAACTCTTTACCACATCTGGCAGAAGCTTTAAACTTAAAGTGAAGTTACGGGATATGTTTTGTAAGTACATTCCCTGTAAATCTCATTGGCACTGCTGGTGCCATGTTCTACCAGTCAAGTACCAGTTAAACAAACACACGTGAAGCAGCTAATAAAATTATATTTTTATTTGCTAAGGCTAGAAACTGAACTCTGAAGGGTTAATAGACATTTCGGATATTTCTCACAGAACAGGAGAAGAAAAAACGTCCTGTTTTTGATACACAAAAACATACAGTACAAGGGAAAAAGTGAATTTTGTTTTTGATATTTTATGGAATAATAAACATTTTTATGCTTAGTCTACAATCCAGTTATTTTAAGTTGTTTTACTACAGTACTATTGTAGTTTTATTAATATTTTGAATTTGCTTTTATTTTTATTATATATGAAGAGTTTGTTCCCACTTTTTAAAATTATGTTATCATGTTTTTATTGTGTTAGTTAGCTCTACTTTTTGAGTTATTATGGCTTAAATCAAAACAAACCAACTGCAGTTTGATTGATATTAATTGGAATGCACAAGAAAAGAAACATGATTTCAAAAAAATTGTAATCTCATTTTGGAACCAAACTCTTCACATATACATTTAAAATATATATATTTTTAGCAATTTTGTCATGTGCTTTTGTCATTTTATTTATTTTTTAAGATCATTACATAGCGATTTATTTTTATTTCAGTTTAACGTTAGTTTACTTATTTTCTTTTACGCATGGTTTTGGACGAGAGATTCTGTGAACAGCTGAAGTCTGAGTCTGGTGCTCATGTCATTTCCCGAACCCTCTTCTCTATCATTTCCTGTCTTATAGTCCTTGTCTATTAGTGGTTTTGGAATTACTGCAACCCGTGAACTACTCAGGCCAGTTAGTCTTCCACACACACTCTCTCTCTTCCCAAAACGAAGGAAAAAGCAGGATTTTCCTTTCAGTGGGCAGCAGGAACGCATTCAGAATCCATCAGGGCATGTCTGCAGGGGCGGAGCCATCTGACGCTTTAGTCATGCGATCGAACGCTCACCTTGCCGTGCGATTCATATCGAGAGGAACGATATTTCACCGCTGGAATATTCTGCAGGAAAACGCTTGATGTGATAAGAGGTTTTGACAGGGAAACCGGCTTTCCGTGCTGTAATACTGTGCAGTCTGTTTCCCTTTGAACCTTTCACAGCTTGTGGTTGGCATGTACTTTTTCTATCAAAAAAATATGTTTTTTTGGTAATATTACCAAGAAGCTGTCACTGTTTGAAAAGATGCAAGGTCACACATCTCGTGTTTGGCACAAGCAGAAAACGGAATGGGTAAATGATGACATCTGGCTAACTGACGTTAGGTAACAGTTGGCGGCACCTCGAACTGCCTGCTTATAAACACAGAGCTGTCTATTCTGTCTAGTGACGTAAGACCACCACCTGTCACAGATGCCAGATAAATAACACACGGGGAGAGTTCGTATTGTTGTGTGTCTATGTGTGAATGTATGTACCATTCGCCTAGCGCCTCCAGACATCTCATGCGACCCAGGATAAGCTCGGGATCATCTTTGTTTATGTCGATTTTTTTGTCGTAGGCGACCAGAGCATCTTCCCACTCGTGGAGCTTCTCGTACCAGGTGGCTTGAATCTCCTGTAGTTACAAAAACGTATGGCAATTAAACTGCATCAGAGTGATGGTACATGGTACTGAAAGTGCAAAGAAAACGGAGATCAAAAGAAGATTTCTCTTGGGGGAAAGAGAAGTATTTGCTTGAAAACCCAAATTCAGTAAACCACATATCCATCAACTATCAAGTATCATGAAACCAAACAATGAGGAATCCCAATTTTACACACTGGCAACCCTTGGGAATGCGGACAGCCCGGTATGAATGGTTTCAACTGCTCTTCCAACATTTGATATAAGAGAACCCAGAGAGTTTATTTTAAAGTTGGCCGTGAGCCCATTTGAGACGTAGCGCTTCTACCAGACACAATAGAAATGGGTAGTTTGAAATTCACACTTGCAGAGAATGAGAAAGCGAATTTTTGGGAAGATACATTTGAAAAAGTTTCATAAAAACAAAGAATTACATCTACTTAACATAACTAGCGTGCCCATGTTTACAAACACTTTCCCGTTAGTTTAAACGAGTCACAATCCTTTGACAAATATGACGCTTTAAAACATACACAGAAGACACGAGGGGATGATCAGAAAGCCACAATTACATCTTGTAACAATTAGGAAACTCAGAGAGACGCAATCACGTCTTAACAAAGAAAGCCTGTCTGCGGAGTTATGCAATAAACGTGGAAAAATGAAGGCACGTCTTCCAATGTTATTTCATATCTGGACTGTGTCCGCCTGGACAGCCTACGCCTTATACATAAAAAGATGCATCAAAACAAGTCAACACGTACTTAAACAAAAATGTTCCTTACACAGATAAATGAAGCCATTTGTAAACGTTTCTTGATTGCAGCGTGATCCATCAGATGGAAAAGACAGATAGAACAGACCAAAGGCAGATGTGGCAGAACATTAGCTGCACCTCCTCTGGCATTAATGTACCTCACCTCACATCTCAGACAAATTCTCTCATTTAAACTGTGCACACGCACTGCTTTGTGCATGCAATGTAAAAGGTTAGTTCTGGTCCTTGATTCGTATATGGAATAACCATTTTATAAAAGCAACAAGCCCAGTGAAGCCTCGATTTACAGTTGATTTTATAACAAGGGGGTTGTAGGCATAGATATATATAACTAGATGCCTCGTTCGAGTGCTCCAGGCACGTAGACGTGTCCGCCATCTTGGAACGGTCCACTGACGTCACTCACAGTTTGCTATAATGATAGGACATTGCGCAGCCATGAGTGTAAAAATCACGAGGATTTTAAACCCCGAAAACTAGTTACCCTAGTTATATATAACGTTTGAGTTTACACGACAGTAAATACGCTTTCGTAATCATCCACATGCACAACACATGCAAACTGTGTTTTCTGAAGTCCACAGTCAACGCAGCCATCTACCAGAAAATTTTAGAGCACTTCATGCTTCTTTCTGCTGACAAGCTTTATGGAGATTTCATTTTCCAGCAGGACTTGGCACCTGCTCACACTGCCAAAGGTACCAAAAGCTGGTTAAATGACCTTGGTGGTACTGTGCTAGATTGGCCAGCAAACCCACCTGACCTGAACCCCACAGAGAATTTATCTTTTAACTGGCGGAAAAAACAACCCGCAGCAACAAATTCCACAGGAAAACTGCAGACTTGGCAACACAGATCGGCTCGCACTGTTCCAATATGGGGCTGGGGCGATATATCGTATGATTCTTATGCTCGGTTTCTCAATGAATAACGGTTAAATGCCACCACATCCAAAAGGCAGAGGGCGCTCTCGCACAGAAACTATGAATATTGGCCGCAGAAGTACCATTTACACACGTAGTTCCAGGAAATGCCAATGGGCATATTCTATCGCTGTTCTTCAAACCTTTTCAGGTATTTTCAGGATAATAAAGTATATTTATAGTGATGATGTTTGAAGAGTGTTGCTTTTTCAAATGCACATTATAAACGACTCAATCTCGTAGTGATTTTAGATCGAGCAGTACTTCCTACTGATCAAAGAGCCGTAGTTCATGGAAGAGCTGTGCATAAAAAAACAGAATTGAAGCCTTTGCGGTTTCGGAATTGCCCTAAACAGGTATAATAAGTGTGAATCATCCCAGCCCTAGTATAGCGGCCCATAGAAATAGCTAATGCGGCATCTACTTATATATCTACTGTATGGTTTTAGGCACTAAGCTTTGTGTCGCTTAGTTGTTACAAGGGTTAAAGTGATCTTTATTCTTAAGTCAATGCATGAAGGACTACAGGCAGATTGTTGGAGGGTTTAAAGCTCTTACCAGTTCACCGAAATGCTTCATGGCATATTCCAGAACTCCTGATGCTGCCTCAGGCTGCTGGAGCTTATTGTTGATGCTGGAAAGAAAGAAAGCAACGTTTTAGTCCAGAAACACTCAATCCATTCTAAAGTTTAAGTTAACTAAGGTTTCATGAACAGACCAAACTAATAAATGAGCTCAAGTACCATCAACACTACTGACTGTTAGGGATGTAACGAGCCGGTTGAAAAGCGATTACAATATGTGATGATTCAAGTCTGCAAACTTAAACTGATATTTCATAAATGTAAAAAAATCCAAGAAAGGCCTACTTTGGTTTATGGAGTGTCCAACAACAAATTTATGTAGAGATTTTAGATTTTTTTAGATTTTAGATTCAATTTTATTGTCATTGCACATGTACGAAGGTACAAGGCAACGAAATGTGACCTCTGCATTTAACCCATCCAGAGAGTAGTGAACACACGTACCCCCGGAGCAGTGGGCAGCTATCACTGCAGCGCCCGGGGAGCAAGTAGGGGTAAGGTGCCTTGCTCAAGGGCACCTCAGTTGTTACCCGCCGGCCCTTGGAATTGAACCGGCAACCTTCTGGTCACGAGTCCAACTCTCTAACCATTAGGCCACAACAACACTATTATTTCCTAATAATAGGCAGTTATTCTTACCTTACTTGACTGACTCTCAAATGATTCGTTCAGCGATTCATCTGTCTATTCCTTTCCTTTCCGATAGCTTTCTCTGATCTGATTGGTCAGATGGTCTAGTCTGCTGTGATTGGTCTACCGCGGATGAGGCTCACGGGCTACAGTGTTTGGGGGAGAAGAGTGAAGTTTTGCGGGCAGTCCTAGCAAAATGTAGGCGGGGACTTTATGTAGTGACGTAAATCCGCGGCGGTTTGCGAATCGGACTAGGGACGTCTCATTTGTGTGATTCAGAGTCGACTCCCTTTTTTCCAAGCCAATAACTTCACTCATTCACCTTCGGATGAAATGTCATTTTCATGATCTCATGTTATGTACTCTTTAAAATTGCAGCTTAGTTTTGTTATTTAACATAAAATATATTTTTATTTTACAAAGAAATGTGCAGCATTTGAGAAATAATAAAAGGGTAGTTGTTCACTTCTAATTTGTCTCAACTTATTTTGTAAAAATAAAATTGTGAATAAATTATATTGTGAGATCAGTATCGTGAAAAAAGATGTGCAGTGCAGTCAGCTTCCAGCAAACATGAAGAGAGATCACAGTATCACTAATGTTCAAAGAGGCTGAGATGGAAAAGTTTGAGTTTACGACTACAGTTTGAGTTAGGAATCCCATTTTCTTTAATCTTGTAAACATGATTGATAAAATGATTACTGACATGAACAGTAGACTTAATATGATAACGGACTAATTTTCCCTGTCTGTCTAACAAAAGAACAGCAATTAGCCAGGATGTTTGCACAATAAATGATCTGTCAACTATTTTACTGCTACATTTATGATCCTTCTGATGGCCGATTGAAAACTTCCCATCTGGAAGCACTCATGTGTAATGCAAGTTTTCCTCGACTGCAGCTGTCAAGCCAATACATCTGCTTTAACAGGAGCAAGAAAACCCTGGCGAGAGCAAATGTTGCCATGACTTTTATTTTCATTCTGCTGGACTGCTTCCTAAAATTAAATTGAACAGATTCATACATGACTAATTAGTAAAACCTTAACATTTGTCATAAAAAAAAAACAGTTGTGTTACGAGCAACTGGCATAAGAGCAAAATAAAAATACTGGTAGCATTATTTTTGTTGCGAAAGTGAAATAATCAGGTGGTGGTAATCTAACAATGACTGGAAAAAACAACTTTTTCAGCATCTATTAACGCGGACATGCTTTAAGAAACACAAGTTATGTTATTTTATAGGCATGCTCTGATAATATTTTTTTAAAGACCGAGTATGAGTACCTATATTTTTTCTGGTTCTTCGCCGATACCAACACCGATGCCTGCACCTGTATTTTTTTGTGAGGTGCCACTAATAACTGCCTGAAAACCCAATTTAATGTGCTTGTCACAAACTTACAAAGCACAAATTTCAGTCAGTTCTGTCAGGTATGCCATGTGAGGTATCGGTCTTTGGTTTCGGTGTATCTATAGGAGTGTGAGTACATGAGCTTGGTATCGGGCCAGAAACCGATAGTGGTATTTTTGAACAATAGTCTTTAAAGGGATACTTCAATTCTGTCATCATTTACTCACCTTCGAGTTGTTCCAAATCTGTATAAATGTCTTTGTTCTGTTGAACACAAAATAAGACATTTTGAAGAATGTAGGACAGCAAACAGTTCTGGGGCACTTTTGACTACCATTGTATTTTTTCCTACAATGGGAGTCAATGGGGGGCAAGATCTATCTGGTTATAAGCATTCTTCCAAATATCTTTCTCTGTGTTCATCAGAACAAAGACATTTATACAGGTTTGGAACAACTCGAAGGTGAGTAAATGATGACAGAATTTTCATTTTTGGGTGAAATATCTCTTTAAGAGTGTTATTGGTCACATCATAAAGCAATGATGTTCTTCCTCTCCCATGCACTTCAGATGCCAATGTCTTCAGCATTCCCGATGTTATTGTGTGACTGCTGCCATGGTCACTGGAATCACCATTGTGAACAAACAGCATATTTCTTTCAAAGAGCAGCCAACCACAGCTGACCTGTGCAATGATCTGGAGACAGTCCGGCAAGGGTCAGCCACACTTCTGCCCTCTTTCCTGTCTTTTAAAAGCCCATTGGGCAGCATACTTACAAACTGAGCTCAACCAATGCTTCAGAGATTTGGCAGGGAAGGTGCAGGGGAAGTTCTGCTAACTGCATCAGATGATATCGCTCGGAGACAGCAGGTTAAACACATTTTCATTACAGAGGACAAGAACGGGTCCCTGTTGCTCTCCATTAATGGTTCAGAAAGCTGGTGCCATATGTCACCATAAACTGTACTGTACTTCTCTACATTCATTAGCGATAAGGAAGTTAAGGTTAGGCATAAAGTTGATGTTCGGAAATGTCAATGAAACACGTTTTTTCCGCAAACATAAGGCTTTCGATAAGAATAAAGCTATTAAAAAAGAAATTTATATAGTGATGTTTCTTGTTTTAAGACCATCAAAACGATTTTAAATATTCAGTATTTAACCCATGCCCAAAAGTACACTTATTTTCTCATCTCTACCTTTAAACATCTTGACGAAATTTTCAAGTAGGTGTGGAAATGCTGCACACTGCGATTTGCTACTTTTTAGTCCTACAAGATGCAGACAAATCCTCCTTTATTAATGATGCCTGAGAAAACCTGGGAGATGCAACAAACCTTCTGCCTCCGACCATCTGGATTATAGTTTTGGACACAAAACGTATCTAAAACTCCAACCAGATAAAATAAAACCAGTCAGGCTATATAAAAAAAGAAGAGTATGTGGCTTTTTACAGTGAACTTACAAACTTTCAGAGTGTTTCGATTCTGTAAGAGTATAAAAAATCCAAAAACCAAACCATCAACAGAAAAGTCAAACACAAGATGTACATTTGGGATCGAATATTTCCTGAATTCCTATTTCAGAAACGCAAATCACCTGTTTAACAGCAGAGCACAGTGGCTTATAAAGAGGTCAAATCAGCCTCTTTGGAGACATCATCACATCTACATGTGACATCAATATTACTGCTCCTCTGTGCAAAAGCCAGACAAGTCAGTTATCTGAAGGATATTAGTGCTTCAAAGGGCCTACTACCACATGACAATACTTTACTCGTTTTATTTTGCAGACGCCAAACTGCAACATTAGGAACATTCAACCCCTGGCAACACCAAGTCTCACAAATGCAATGCATACTGAGGGTTGGATAAGAAAATAAAGTCTAGGGAGTTCCACACAAAAGCCAGTCTGCCTGAACAAAGATAACTTTCACGTCAACATAATAATAGACATGGAGCTTGATCATTTCAAACGATCACATTCTTGATGTTAACTAAAAACACCAAGGTTTGCTAGAGCATTCTGCTCAAGTACCCACGCAGTACTTTGAGTAGTCGTAATACTACATAGTCTACTGCTGAGGCATTTGCATCAATGACATGTATTACATAAATCTTCCTTTCTTCCGTTGACTAATGTTCTCGTAATAGAAAAAGTCTTTCCAAGACACGAGATTTTCCTTTCGATTCAAATCTTCCAAAACTGGCCTTCACGTAAACTCAACTGCAGGGGTTGGGAGGAGTCTGGAGATGAAAACACTGAAAAGCCATCAGTGAAACATTTACACGTTCTTCGTTTTTGTGGAACATTTTTGGAGAAAGTGATTCAGTTGAATTGTTCCTCTCTGTACACGGAGCACGTTTGTGCATCTTACCTTTTTGACTCTTGCATAATATCATGTGGAATTCTGCAGTCATTTAAAGCGCTTTGACTGAATTGAGGAAATGCTGGGAATGGCCAGAAAGAGGCCCTTCTTAAAAAACTCCAACAAACCACTTGAGCCGAGGAAACCCTTACTAATAATGTGCCTTAACAATTATTTCTAAGGGTCTTCTTGCCTTGAGAGGTTTATTGCAGAACTTCAAAGATTTTCACTGTGTTCCAAGGCTCAAGCGGCGTGACGTGCTTTTGCTTCACAGCTCAGTATTATGCTCCAACGTAAATGATCTGGAGATGCTTACAGTTGCCAAAGTTCCGGTTTAAGAGCAACAAACATACAGTATATGCGTTTCCCACAACAAAGCAATGACAAGTGGGAAACACAAAGACAACTACCATCAAAAGCACTTTCAACTGCGGCACACTATCATTGTCAACAGTTAACATCAGCGCACAAATCGCTTCTCAATCTGTTAACAATGGGTGGGCTTGAGTGGATTGAGGCCACAAAACAGTCTCTCCTGGTTCTGTTTAGTTCACAGAGTCTGGATTTCTTTCACTGAAACACAATGCAGGGTTCCTCAGTCTCCCATCAAAGATAAAGAACATTTAACATGCCTCCATTTACTAGCAATGGTAACAGAACTCTATTACAGGAGTGCACAGTTCACACAGAAATGAAAATTCTTTTGTCGTTGACAAAAAAAAAAGAAATTCTGAAGAACATTGGCAACCAAACAACATGGGACGCCATTGACTTCCAATGTATGGACACAAAACCACTTGAGACATTTCTCAAAATATCTTCTTTTGTGTTCCACAAAGAGTCATATACAGCTCAACCAATTTGAGGGTGAATCAATTATAACTGAATATTTATTTTTGTATAATAAAATGAAGCCCATTCTCAGGGAATACACACTTACTGGTACACACGTGCACATTTTGTACTTGGTTCAACCCGGCACAGGTCTGTACTAGTAACTTTCAAGGGTTGTTATGATTGATGATGCATTTCAAAAATGATATATCAAAATTTCTTTGACTTCGCTGAACAACCCTTCACTTTCATTCATACGCATGCAAACACTGGATAAACACTGGACAAGCATATGCATACAAGTTTTGTCTTTCACAATATTATGTTCAGATTTACTAAAGCATGAGCTGCCTGTATAGGTAAGAGATATTTGACCAATAAAAGATCAATGCTTCACAGACTAACCTTATCAAAATACAAAATATACAAACTTAAAGTTACAGTGTTACAGGAAAGGGAAGTACATGTTGTCTAAAATCATTTTTCATGCTTTAAAGTTCCAGTGAAATAAAAAATGACCATTCTTATTTTTTCATGAAATATTGCAGCGTTTTTTGTAAATAGTTTATTTACATTTTATTTACATTATTTACATCAGTAAATAGTTTATTTTAGGGTCATTTTCTTTTTAAATTCTTGTGCCCTCATAATCTCAGTTAAAATCTGAAAACGCACTTCCACCCTGAAATGACTATCCATCTCAAATTACGTATTCTAGACTGTTTGGCCGGAGCATCCGTTAATCCCCTTCAACTGTCAGTCTGCTGCCAGTTTCATTTCAAAATGCAACAGCTGTTTTTACACATCCAATCAATTTGCAGTAAAAAACGCAAGCCACGCCCACTAATTTTCTCCTTTGAAATTCCTTTTCTCTCGGAAATGCGTCAGAATACGGAAGTAAAAACGATCGCAACTTCCGGTTCACGGGGACTTTAAATTCAGTAACACAACAGAACAGAAGCAAACAGCATCAAGGTTGTTGTTTTAGTTGGCAGGACAATTAGTCCTCTTTCTGACAAACAGTGTGCACTATTAAACAAAGCAACAATGGACAAAAAATCTAGCTATGATGTTTTTGCATGTTTTGAAATGACTGGGGTATGATAAACATGAGAAATATGGTTACACACAACATGAAAAGCAATTTCATCTTAACCTCAGGTCCAGCACCAGTAAATACAAACAAAACTGATTTGAACAAACAGAAAGCGTTACACGCACAGTTAGAATGAGACAGAACACAGTTAGTGTTTGTGCAAGCTACCTTCTTTCTGTTCAAAGCTCTGCTATACTGGACACAAAGTACTTATAACACGTGACTCAAGAAAACAACAGGGCCTGAACATCAGATATTTAACTACTGCACTAAATTCAATGAAATTATTTGTTGTTTTTAATTTTATGTTTGAATGTTTTGCTGCCACTTTATTTAACAGCACTATCAGACAGAAAATGATGAGAAAAGAGGAGAACGTGATCACGGAATGACGTAAGCTGGAATCGAATCTGCACTGTGGCATGTGCACTACTGCAAAGACATTTCTCAGACACTATCCCGGATCCTTAACCACTAGGTTACATCACTCTATTTAGTTGAGACATCCTGGGGGGATGAATGTACACACCCAGATTGGGGCTTGAAACCTTTAAAATGATGGTCAAGTCATCTTTTCAACTGAGCTGCATGGGTTCAAGAAGAACTGTGTGCATTTGTCAGTTATAATTTGGCTCATTATGTAACAACTGACCAAAATCAGTGGATGGAATGCTTGTAAACAGAATGTAGAAAAATTGTGACCCTGGACCATGAAACCAGTCTTAAGTTGCACGGGTATATTTGTAGCAATAGCCAACAAAACACTGTATGGGTCAAAATGATGGATTTTTCTTTTTTGCCCAAAATCAGTAGGATATTAAGTAAAGATCATGTACCATGAAGCTATTTTGTACATTTCCTACCGTAAATATATAAAAACATTATTTTTTTGAGTGGATGCAGCAAAATCTTGAACAAAAATTGCCGGAAACACGCCGAAAACCTCGATGCTTCCCGCTCTTTGAGAATTACCCACTCAAGTTTGGTATCTGTGTAAATCTTAGAATTTCTGCTTTCGGGTTCATCTACTCTCCACAACGTTATTACAGCGATAAGCCAATAGAGTGTTTAAACAAACCTGTTTTTCTTAGCAATGACCTGCTACAGCGCTTCTGACTAACAACTTCAAAGGCGATTTTCTCAATAATTCGATTTTTTTCACCCTCAGATTCCAGAGTTTAAAATAGTTGTATCTCGCCCAAATATTGTCCTATCCTAACAAACCATACATCAATGGAAAGCTTATTCATTCAGTTTTGTTGTCCAGGGTCAGAATTATGTTGTATCAGGTTCTTCCAAGCTTGCAGCCATTTCTTCTGCAAATGCTTCAGCAAAAAACTTCACCCGCTGCAGCCTTTCACCACCACACTACCTTGTGACCTTCAACCTAAACAGACGTGGCATTATTACAGCTGCACAGTAATAGTCTTCATTACCAACAATTGATCACTTGGTTGTTCCTTTATCTACAACTCTGATTAAAGTTCTGTAAATATATCAGTCTTTACACTGAAGACTCTCAGGACATCTTCACTGACAGATGGTTTTAAAAAACAGGACTCTTAAGGTTGAATACAATAGTGTCACTGTCACCTCGTCCAAGACTTTCAAAGGTTACCTCAGGCTAGTAGAGAAAACATTCACGTGAATGGATGCCTACATGTCATCACCCCAACAACAGGCAACTTGTCAAGAGAAGATGTAAAGACAAGAATTTGAGGAGATATAGTAGGATGGGAAGGCATGGGAAGAAAGAATATTCACAAAGAAACACTTATTAAACAAAAAATCTCAGAAACAAAATCAAAGAAATGTATTTTTTACAAAGCAAACAAACGTGCATTCCTTTCACCAGTTATATAATTGCACTTTCGAAAAACAAGGAGTTACACAGATTCAAGTGGATTGTGTCCATTGTACCCTTGCATCATTAAATAACTGGGGGATGTACCTGGCAGGTGTGCCATATACAAACAACAGCAGTTAATCCAGCCGTTCAGAATATACAATCTATAAAAATGTTGTTTTCTTCCAGCAACTGAAACCAAACCTTTGATTTAGCACCATTTCTGGACATGCAGGATAGGGTCACCTCTGGATTTCAGGATAATAGGTAGATCAAGATTAAAACAAACTTTAGATAACAAATGTTTTATAGTTTGCTCTGACAACGCATCTCTCAGTTAGGTCTAAACTACGGGTCATAACACTGGCCTTCCACGTGTTTCCGTACAAACACAGTTACTCCTTAGACTAGCAGTTCCACATTGAAAGACAATCTCTTTAAAGCAGACCACACGGCCATATTTCAGGTCCATGTCTAGAGCAGTCCCAGAGCTGGAGGACAATGCCTGATAAGTAGCTGTCCATCATATGAACTGCATTATCCGTAGCCCAACCAACATTAGTGGTCACAGCGCGTCAAAACCCAATTGTAATGCGGCACTGCTGTGGAAACGGGTGTTCTCTGTGAACTTTGCCTCCGGCGTGATGGATTTGTCTGGTTATGATGACGTTTCCCGGAGGCTTCAGAAGCAGAGAAAGTGAGAATGCCGCTTAGGTGCAAAGAATGAAAACAATCCAGATGTTGGATTCTTTCCTGTGTCACCTCGCGGATAATATACCAAGTTTGTTTTTTAAATTGACCCTCAGGCAACACAGTAGGGCGAATAAGGATTATATCATTTAAGCAGGGTGGACCCAGAAGTTCTTGCCAATAGCTTTACTCCTTTAATTATACTCGTTAAACTAGTAGCCTGGCCCACTAGTTTCCATTCTATCCTGTGTAGTCTGCTGGTGTTTTGCTTGACGCCATCTGGCCAGTGCAATTCCTGCCACTTGTCTTGATCTTCTGTCCGACCACAAACACTACTAAAAGCAGCTATGTTGTGCAACGCGGTAATAATAATCATTTTATTCCCTCAAGAGCAGCGGTCAGTGAACAGTATAGCACTCCCTTGATTAGCTCTAAAGAATGATGGATTAAAAGGATCTTCTGGTGGTCTGGAAGAAAACAGTGCACCAAAGGCGGCTCCAGCTACCACAAACAGCATGGCACGACTGACTCCAGACGAACGGCGGTAGACTCCAAAGCCATGCACGAGACGACTAAAGAGGTAGTTTTATCATCCTTCCACAGGGCAAAGCTCAGACATCATGAGTCCTCTAAACGTGCACTAACCAGGTCCTGCCCCTAGCTCAGGAAATCATCTAAACTACACAAGCAGCTCTCTGGATAGAGGAACGAGTTCAGAAACGTGGCTGGCGCCGATAGTACAATAAGTTCCTATGATGAATTGCGGGTAACAAACCAAACACCATTAAACGTGACTCGATCAGGGAAGAAAGAAGGAAGGCTCAGTATGAAGAAGTCACGAGTGAGAACGTTTGACGAGTCCAAAGAATAAATACAATAAACTTTGAACAACATAAACGCAGGTTGTTCTGTAAGTGCCTAGGCATTCATTTCCTGAATAATGATTTCATTGGAATCACTGTGATCCTTTTGTAAAAGAAAAATGAAAAAGGGCACAAGAAACACCAAAGAACCATAACCTGAAGAATGTTTGGGCTATACTTTTATTTTGGATTCAACCCTTACCCCAGGGTCAGTATACAAACAAACGCGACAGTGAAATGCTGAGGGTCAGCCAGCCCATGCCTGCCTGTAGATAATAATCTTGATTCATTTCGAGGTAAAACACTACCAGATGTGACGACTCTGAAATTAAATCGATACATGATGTGCGGAAATAACTTGAGTCATACCGACAGGCGATATGATGTCACCACATTCAGAATGCAGCGTGTCATCAGAATCTCTAGTGCCATCTAAAAACACAAATATTAAGATGTGTTCATTTTCTTCAACCTGATCTCACAGGAATTCATAAGAATTTTATGAGGTGGCTAATTCAAAAACATACAATAGAAGAAAAAGAAAGAGTGAAGCCACACCTCTATACCTACCGTACAAATTCACCTCTTAAAATAGTGCTGCTTCAGTCTGCACCTTTAAAGCTTAGAGTCCAGAAATACTTCTCATCTGCATTCATTAGCGGATGCATTCTCAGTTTAGAGAAACATCTGGAAGTCTGGCACATCATATCTGACAATCAGACAACATCCACTTCAGCTCTGCCGATAATAGCTTTCAGAGTTTTAATAATAATCATACAGTCCTAATTATAATGCTGATTTCTCCAGTGTCATTTCACAGGAATGCTCAAAAACAAACTAGTAAAAGAAGTATGTGAGTCATACGGCACTACATAAAACCTAATTTTTCGGAGGTATCTTCAAAAAACTCTTAAAGACACTAAAACGCAAATGCGAATAAAATCGGTAAGAGCCAAGCAAACAAGTGAAGAGTAAAAAATAAATCGCCATTCTTGGACGCAAGAACCCTGCCTGGACTGCTTTGCCATTTGGCTATTTTCCATTCTTTCGCCAGACAGAATGACATCGTAAACACTTTCCTAACACCTTTTTTAAGAGTTTCATTATGGAGCCCATCTTGTCTATAAGTGTTTTTGGAACCAGCTCCATGACATCTGTTTTCTTCTGTTGTCTGAACAAGAAACTCCTAGAGAACATAAACCTACGATGTGAGAAACCTGCTCATCAGCCACTCAAAGGCTGAAATCAACACAAGCCACTGATGAAATACACATGTGCTCAAGGTGTCGCAAAAAGTGACTTTTTTCTTTACGTAGCATGTTTTTTTATATTTAGCACCAACTGTTTCAGAGAACTTTTGTGTGTACCACAAAAAGTGCATGCAAAGTACTGTGATGTGCATGGCACACGTGCTGACGGGTCAGGAGGTGGAGGAGAATATTTTGCGGGAAGGGGGGAGTGCAGGAGAGAGAGGCGGGGAGGGCCAAACGGTGGTAGGAGGTGGGGGGTCGATGCCTGTGGGCCTGAGCAAAAGAGGAGGGGCACAGCGCACATGAAAATATATTTAAGCCGCATCCACGCCAGGCCCTGGAAGCAGACAGCTGATTGCGAAAAGCAGACGAGAGAAAGACTTCACCAGCCGGGAAACTATTCTACCGTTCTACCCTTCGTTCCACAAAGTTCTGAGTTTGACTCTGCCGCTGCAGTTTGAATCGCGCTTCTGCCGGGATCCATCATCGTCTTTGACAACGCAAGAGTGCACTAACTTCTTTCTAGCAGAATAATGATGGCTACTACTTCGCTAGCTCTTTTGCTGCTGGTGCTGGGCCACTCACTAGCTCAGAGCAGCCTGAAAAAGAACCAAGCGGCAGCCAAACCGGCCAAACTGGCCAAACAAGCGCAATGCTGCGACGAGGTCCGTTCCCTGAAGGTCCAGGTGGCCAATCTGAGCAGCATGCTGGAGGAAATGAGCAAGAAGCAGGAGTTGGATCTGATGAAGGTCGTGCGGCAGATGATGGAGTTGGAAAAGCTGAACCAGAAGCAGGAGGCCCGTGTCACAGAGGCCGAGAGCAAGTACTCCGAAATCAATTATCAGATCGAAATCATGCAGCTGCAGGCCGCCCAGTCCCCCCCACAGCAGAGCACATCAGGTGAGTTGCCACATACTGAGTCACACTGACAACTTCAACTGTGGAAGCATTTTTAATCCGCGTGCCATGTGTTACTGTGTTTTGCACGCTCAACGGGGTCACATATGTTGGCTGCTGTTGTACGTCAGAGTGTCAGGGGTAGTTCTCTTCAGTCACAGGATAATGTAGTGAGAGATCAGAAAACAAAAAGGTATCGGACACAAAGACGTGAAAATTCTGATATTCGCGTTACTTGAGAATTATTCATGATATAGAAAAACTAATCGGTTGAATCCTCTGTTAAATTAAAGCTAACCCTCTTGATCCCCACGACTCAAGTTGAACTCAAAAAATGAAGGTGTATTTTCCAACCCAGCATCCGATGGAAAAGTGAGACTAAAGCACAAGGCAAGAAATCTTGTACAGTAAAGGAACGTCAGGCAACAAATGTTTATCTAATACACATGGAACTCCTCAGACACGCTTTCATTTACAGAAAACCATTAACATAGTTGTAAGCCAGGAGCTCTTAAGAGTCTGGCCAGTAACCGGCGGTAATCTGGAGGTAATAATACAGGTTACCGGCTGCAGGAATGTCTGGCTGCCAAGTCACAGCACGTGAGCTCTCGAGAACGACGGGCCGCTGTTCTTTCTTCCAAAAGCTGTCGGACTATTAATCTTTCAGAACAGAGGAAGACGCTAAATGAAGCATGTTGCTTTTATACCCAATTAGTCAGTCGTCACACTGGGTTTCCTTCTGCCTACTGGCAACATGAACACAGTAAAGTTTCGTTACAAAAGTTCGAGCTCTGCAGATGAAATTCAACAGACTGATCTTTTATACCCCCGATCCCAAACCTAAATCTTCTCTTCCCTTAGATGCAATGTATGACTGTGCATCTCTATACAATAAAAACTACAAAATCTCTGGAGAGTACAAACTACCAAAAGATGACTTTATGGGGACGCCTGAATTAAACGTAAGTATGATTCCTAAACGCTGCTCAAGCGGGGTGTGTGAAGATTTGACTTTAATCACTGAACGTTTTTGCTTTGCTTCAGGTCTTTTGTGACATGGAAAACAATGGCGGAGGCTGGACAGTCATTCAAAGACGCAAGATCGGCCTGACCAGCTTCAACCGCGACTGGAAGCAGTACAAGAATGGCTTCGGTGCGATCCGCGGTGATTTCTGGCTCGGCAACGAACACATCTTCCGTATGACCAGACAGCCCACGGTGCTGAGAATAGACATGGAGGTAAGCGCATCTTTTAGAATATCGAGCCATCAAACGTGTGCTGCACTACAAGCAAACATGATAAATGTTCTACGTGTTTTTTTTAAGGATTGGGAGGGTCAGACCCGTTACGCCGAGTACAACTTCTTCACATTGAGCAACGAGATGAACAGCTACAGGCTCTTCATCGCCAACTACAGCGGAAACGCTGGCGACTCGCTGCGCTACCACAACAACACCAACTTCAGCACCAACAACAAAGACAACGACAAGTGCGTGGATAACTGCGCCCAACTCCGCCAAGGTATAAAACTACAAATCAGTCCAATTAAAACTCTGTTGTTGAAAATGGACTCAACTTAAACGTTTTCACTTTCTTTTCTTTCGCAGGTGGGTACTGGTACAACTGTTGCACTGACTCTAATCTGAATGGCGCGTTTCACCGCTACGGCTCACATGCCAAAAACACTGATGGTATCTCTTGGTACGGATGGCACGGACCGAACTACTCGCTGAAACGGGTGGAGATGAAGATCCGGCCCCAGAACTTCGT
This sequence comes from Triplophysa rosa, assembly GCF_024868665.1. Classification (NCBI taxonomy): domain Eukaryota; kingdom Metazoa; phylum Chordata; class Actinopteri; order Cypriniformes; family Nemacheilidae; genus Triplophysa; species Triplophysa rosa. The sequence goes on along the minus strand of NC_079906.1, from coordinate 428,144 downwards.
ACCTTAAAGACTTCCTAAATTCAAACTTTTGCGCCTTCTCCTCACCACTAAACCTTGGCATCAATGGATCAACATAATCTACAGCTTGAACTGGGCAAACATTTCAGGGGAATGCATTTGTAGAACAGTATTTTAGGACTGAATATGTGACGATGCTTGATTGTAAATTGCATTTTATATATGGTATTTATCTCTTAAATATTTTATTTTCTTTAGACTTTTTCTAGAAGATTTTATGCACCAGTGAGGGAATCAAGACTCTTGTCTTTGAGAAATTCACATCAAATGTTTGGTTTTGAAAACAATTTGACAGTTCAGACACATTGTGGAGAATTAACTGATAAATTAAAAAAGTATTGTGTAAAGATGTTGGGTGATTAATAAAATGGTATTTTTAAAAATTCCTTGTTGGAACAATGCAATCCACTTCATGGACAAAACAAACCCGAACGCAATAGCAAACATACCAACAATGGGAATTGGAAGTTCTTGACCTTTATTCAAGGATAGACAGTAGACACTCCTCTTCACTTCTACATTATTCCTAAAGCAGTTGCTCCCCTGTCTGTTGCTTCGACAGAATTCACACATTTTCTTCCAGCGCTTTAAGTCACAATAAGTCTAATGGGCAAACATTAAGCGCACAGAAGTAAAGAACCATTCTGCCATTCAAATAAAAAAATCTCAGCACCACAACAAATGACCCGTTAAAACAGAACAAAGAAAAGTGAACCATATCTCCATTGATTCCATGTACAAACACTGCAGACGTGGATAAACACGAGCACATGGCACACGCTCATTGCAGTTTTCAGGTCTCTGAGCAGTGTGGGAGGTCCGCATGTATGGCCTTACTTGACCTTTCAGTGCATCTGAAGACTTCCTGTGCCTGAAGTTTGTTCCTCAAAGCTGTTCTTCATGTCATTTAAAACACGGCACGAAACCTTCGGGTAACCTCAAGCATTAATTGAGCTCTCAGTAAAACACTGATCTAAACCCTGCTTGTAATTTAGTTTAAACCAGGCCTTTCTTTCAAGTTGTACAGCTGAGGGATTAAGCGCTCATTTAAGAGCCCTTTGTTCTTTGCTTGTAAATGTACGAATATCGTGTGTGATGGAGAGAGAGCCGTTAATGCGAAACTGCCGATCGTGGTCATGGCCTATCCAAGCATATTAAACAACACCAGGACTAACCTCAGATGAGTCGATGGCACGCAAATCTAAAAGAACCGCTGGGTGGAAGTTCGATGATGTCCACAGGTGTGGAAGAACCATCTTCAACGCTGCTCAAAACAGGCACTTTCGTTCACCCAGCCACAATAGTGTGCAAAATGTATTTTAAATCTGAGTCTTCAATCTAACTATGCTGTTTAAGTGTTGGATCCACAAGAACGTTAATTAGTTGTTCTTAATTTGCATAAACGCAAGGTTATTTTAGTTTACTCAAATGAAAACTTAGAAAACGTTTCTGTTTAATGAAATCAAATAAAATATTGGCCTCAGAAATAAACTGAAACGAGTTTAAAGCACTAAAATGATAATAATAATAAAATAAAAATGAATTTATCTTACAGTATATATCAACATAAAAATAAACAATTGAAATGACAAAAGCGTAAAACAGAATTGCTAAAAATGTAACTTAAATGAACATAAAATAAATCTAAAAATTAAAGCTAATTTAAAATATTGACAAAACTAAAAACTATAATAACTGCGATTTCTCAACAAAAATGTAAGCTCTCATGGGTTTGCTCCATTCCTTAGTTTTCCCAGAAAAATCCAGCTCATCTCTGTGTATCTTTAAAAATTGTATTAATAAAGTCAAGCTGTGCTTTGCCCGACATACCGATGCACTGATAGATCATACTGAAGGATGGTAAAATGTGATCACATGTTTAATTATTAAGCAATATATCCCAGAACAACAATAACCTACTTAATTCATCTAGAAATGACACAGTCATCATCTGACACGCACACAAAAGACTGAGTCATGGAAAGCAAGCAAAGTGGACAGGAAAGAGTGTCTTTGTGTTTTGCCACACAACAGAATATTACTAAGACAAAACACAAACAAGACAAAACAATAGCAAAGAACCAAGAAATTGGACTCGATCAACAACATGCCTGTCTTCTCTTACTTACCGAAGTTTGTTTGAAATTCCCTGAGAAAATGCCTTCCAAACAATACAGAGATTGATGCATTAATTTGATAAAGGTGGACCACACTTGGTGACAAATCAGAAGGCACGGAGTTAACAAAACAAACCACACACTCCTCTGACAACAAAACCAAGCATCTCGCTGTGACCTCCTTTCATCTATATGCTGATGTACTCCTACAACACAGGACCTCAGTCACGTATGCAGGTAAAATGAATTCTTGCTGACTGAAGTATTGAAGGAAGCTTAAGGCGGTCACACACTGCAAGATAATTGGGCGAATTTCCTTCTTCGTAATCAATGCTTTCCTGCGGCTCAGTGGTTAGAGCGTGGCGCTAGCAACACCAAGGTCATGGGTTCAAATACCAGGGATTGCACATACTTCGAAACAAATGTAAAGTATCGTGAAATGTAAGTCACTTTGGATAAAAGCTTCTGCCAAATGCATAAATGTAAATGTAATCTTAATGGTTCTACAGATGATTTTATCGGATTGTGTCTTTGTGTGAGGTGTGTTAAGAGTGACTTAAGAATCAAATGTCGTAAAAATTGAACGTGTTGAATGAAAATGAGTGCACAGGTAACGGAGGCCTCTGAAGGGTGCTCATGGGAAATCCTGAAGAGGTGAAAGGCAGCTGGAATGTATTGAAATCATCTCATTGTAAGCTCACCAGGTCTTCAGAAATTGAAAACAGCTCCGTAGGAAGGTCGAGCCAGATACAGAATGGATGAAAAGGCAAGCATCCAATGAAAGGCCTTGAAAACAGCGCTCGGACTGTATGGCTGCACTGTTAAATAAATGTGTGAGGGTGGATGGAAACTTTCAGAGATCAGCAGGATACCAGGTCGAGTTCACGATCAGGTGCAAATAAAAGAAAAGAAACATCTGGTGCCAGGTCTGTGATGCCTTTTGGCCAAATATTCAGAACTCTTCTCTGTAAAATGTTTTGGCTTGAAAAACATCTTTAAAGGGGATGTGCAACAGTTTTTCCTGCATTCTGACTTCTTTACAATGTTAAACGTGCTGTCTTCTCATGCTTAACATGGTCAACTTGTCAAAAAACGGGTTCAACCTATGAAGTAGAACTTCTGTGCTCGATTCACTCCGCCAGGGTTCGTACAGGTTTCGGAAAGTTTTTTTCGAACATGGATTCCCGTTTCGTGACAAGGGTTCTTAAGGGCCGTTCACATTATNAGACTAGACCATCTGACCAATCACAGCAGACTACACTATCTGACCAATCAGATCAGACTACGCTGGCAGAAAGGCGGAGATTACACAGATGAATCGCGGAACGAATCATTTGAGAGTCATTCAAGAAGTAAGGTAATAAAAACTGCTTATTATTACGAAATAATAGTATTTTTACATCATGTATGTACATAAACTTGTTGTCGGACACTCCATAAACCAAAATAAGCCCTTAAAAATATTGAGGAATGTACTCTTTAAGCATAGTGTCATAACTAGTTTACTACTAGGGCTGGGTATCGATTCTGATGATTCGATTCGATTACGATTCACAAGCTCCCGATTCGTTTCGAGTCAGTGATTATAGATTTAATACAAATCCTACAGATATTTCTAAAAAAGATCAGTAAACATCAGATTACAATGGTAATTAAAAAGTGAAATGAAGAGCCACCTGTGTATTAAACTTTAAACACACTTGGGTATATTGAAACAGAACAGTCGCATACCTTGATCAAACAGGATCAGGTTATTTTACATTTAAGATGCAGAGTAACACATTTTTTAAAAACAAAATTGGCTGTAAAGAGGGGCTGCAATCATATGAACCGCTGCCTTTTATGTGAAGGTGATGTTAAATTCGACGACACACCCGCATCCACCATGTTTTTATTTTTTTAACCACACATAACTTCACAAATTATAACAAACAATATTCACATAATTTAAATCATCAAAAAAACAGACCAAAAATAAATAATAAATTAAAATAAAATAAAATATAGAAAAGACACATAAAAACAACATAAAAAACACATATCTTAAAGGCCTCCTGTTACAGGAAACAAATTTCTTACATAACTTCCATTATGCCATTGATCTCTTCATTCTCATTTTCTATAAAAGATATAAAGGGGTTCCAAGGGTCTTCAGCAGCTTTATATTTTCCTTTAATAATATACGTTATTTTCTCCATTGACATATTTAATACCATCTCTTTACACCACCTCTGTATTCTCGGTGCCTCTAGCTTTTTCCAGTGAAATGCAATAAGGCCTTTAGCTTGTAAAATACACATAGAAATAAAAAAATATATTCTCTGGATTTTAAATGATTAGGATATAAATGTAATAAAAAAAACTTTGGTTCAAAAGGGACATTAATATCAGTTACTTTGTTTATCACATTGTGCACTTTTCCTCACACTCCCATACACAGTGAAAAAAGGTACCACATGTTAATTAAGCAATGAATGGCTCGGTGTCTAACATCCACCCGTTGTAAAAGGAAAAGTGACATCTAGTGGATAGTAGTAGCAATAACATTCACGTTAAAGAATGTTCAGTGCTTGCGGAAATATGAAAGAAAAAAATCAATTGACGGCTTTTGAGAATCGATCGCATTTTTAAAAACGATGAATCGATTTAGCCCTATTTACGACACTCAATATAGCTTCTGTGAATTTAGACTGCGATACCAAGCTCGACCGCTAGGTGTCAATGTACCACACCATTTCTTTAAATGCGACCAAACTACAAGACCCATTCAACAAATTGTTTATTTAATAAAATGAACATACAACAAAACTCAACAAATTGTTTATTTAATACAATCATTATACAGTAAAATAATAATATAAATTAAAATGAACATAATTAAAAACTATATATATTAATAGTAGTTCTATTATTAGACACTAGCCAAACACAGTTAAGTTGACTGATGAAACAGTCTATATAAAATAATACGTGGCTATATTGAGATGTGTGTGTCTTTATACTTTGTGTACACAGATGTGATGTATGAATGAGGTCAATAATGTGTTGTGTGTGTGCCGTGTCAGGTGTGGGCTGTAATCTTCAGGATCATCTGGAGTTATATATTCAACATGAGTGCACTCAGCCCATCACTCTGTATAAAGCACAGAAACCCTTGCACATGCTGAAGATCGGCCTGCAGTGGCTCCTCACATTCACAGGTGACGTCACGGCATTCCTCACAACTCGGCGTGTGTTTAAACATCTCTAAAGTGCAGTCACCGTCAGAAAATATGCACATGCACAGTCAGATTTATTCATGGATTCATCTGTGCGCAGTGCATTTATAAGAAGTACAAAACAGTCTTTACAGCAGAGAAAATAAAGAAGTCGTTCTCATAGAATTATGGTGCAAAAATACAAATAAACTGATTTCCGATCAATCCAGTGTCATGCTACTGTCAGTTTTTGCTTTGTACTTTAGACTCATTTCTGCTGCGTGATGTTTGTCTCCTGTTGCACATCAATTCAATTTCAAAGTTCAGATCTCTCATAAAAAGAGTCATGCGGACAGAGGTCTGGACTTGTTTTCTTTACAACACAAGTGTATTTGGTCTTTATTGCCTGCGAGTCAGAACACTGACATTTGGACACTGAGTGACAACATGAATTCATTCTTTCATCATCTCAATTTTATATAAAAAGAACTTTACTCTTTTTTCTTCATGCAAAATATCATTTCATGTTTTTGCATTGTTGATTTTGTGGTACAATGTCACTTAAACATTAATCTGTGATATCCGCTCATGTGCATTGACTGTAGGTTACGGTGCTACGGCTCATCTGGAGAGCGGAGGTTTCATTCGCAGCCGTCCTGGCGTTCCTCATCCTGATATTCAGTTTCATTTTCTGCCCTCTCAGGTCATCGATCACGGCCGTGTCAAATCTAAAATCGAGGCCTTCCAGGTACCGATTATTCTTTATCATGTGTTTATATGGCTGCCAAGAACTACTTGTAACAGGTTTTATTTTGGAGTTATTTAAGCATAAAGAATGAATTTTTACATAAATATATTTATAATCCTTATATATCAGTTCCTCATTTTTCATCCATTTCCATTCATTTCAGGTTATTATATCTGTCATTCTAATTGGAAGAAGGGGCGGTTTCCCGGACAGGGATTAGTCAGTGGTTCTCAACAGGGGGGCTCCAGCTGACTTAAGGGGGCCTTAAGATGACAAATAATTTAACATGAAGACTAAATGAGCACTGAAATACGTAAAAAAAAGAACCCAAGATATTATTTGGCCATTTTTATTATGAATTAGTGTTTATTCCCAGTTAATGGCAAGCTCTAAAAAGTTTTTTTTTTGTAGAAATTATGAGTTTTTGTGAGAGGGGGCTTTGAACATTATTGAGTACAGTGGGGGGCCCTGGAGTCAAAAGGGTTGAGAACCCCTGGATTAGATTTAGCCACACTTAGGACATTTAAAGTCCCCGTGAACTGGAAGTTGCGATCGTTTTTACTTCCGTATTTTGACGCGTTTCAGAGTGAAATGGAATTTTGAATGATAAAAATAATGGGCGTGGCTTTCGTCTTTCTCTGCGATTGGATGTATAAAAACAGCCGTTGCATTTTGAAATAGAACTGGCAGCAGACTGACAGTTGAAGGGGAGGAGTTAACAGATGCTCCGCCCAAGCCTTCTGACATACGTCATCTAAAATCAATAGTCATTACAGGACTGAAGTGCATTTTCAGATTTTAACTGAAGATTATGAGGGCAAACGATTTTTAAAAAGGGAATGACCCACATTGATAAACTATTTACAAGAAACGCTGCAATATTTCATGAAAAAATAGGCATTGTCATTTTTTAATTTCACTGGGACTTTAAGTAGTTTTTACAGACATGCCTTACAAAAAGGCATGTCAGTTTTGACCGCTCTAACATTTATTAAGCCTTGTACAGGAAACCACCCTATTGTCTCGGTAAATTATACACCATTTTGGTACTTTGTCTTCACACAAAGGTGTTAGGTAAAGTGTTACAGTCTTCAGATGCAATAACGTGCACATGTATCTTAAATTTGACGTAGTTATATGTCTATTTAGAAACTGATTACAAGGTTATAGATAATTATTTTCATACATTCAGAATCGCTAAAATACATCTTATGAAACATTTGGTTACCAGCTTTATGAATATAACAGTCAGATTGGAAACCTGCAGACAATTATGATCATTTAGTTTCATGGATGTAAATCTTATTAAAACATTTGCAATAATACCACGTATCCTATATATTTCGTATTTTTTCGTATATTATCTCTAAATATTGTTTTTCTTATGTCTCCACTGTCTAGTAAAATGTGAAGCTGCTTTTCAACAATGCAAAATTGCAAAAAGTGCTAAATACACTTAAGATTTTAAAAGAAAGCTGTTTTTCAAATAACCTCAAGCACTGACTTGAGGGCCGTTCACATTATAACGATAACTATAAAGATAACTGTAACTATATATATATACTATATTTGCGTCCACACCAGCGGACGATAACAATAAAGTTTTGTTTATTTTAAGCATGCAGTGTTCTCAGTCACTAAAATGAATGTAGATGACCTGCTGATGCTTTCGTTTTCACTCCCGAACGTCTTTTCTCCAAAATATGACAGCAAAGGCCGGCTGCTTTCTCTGAAGGCTGAAGGTGTGCTCATGTCCGGGACGTAAAGCATTTATTTTGCCAGCTTGCTGACTGATAAGTGTTACATATATAATATCCGAAAAACACACCGCTTTCCGACCACTACAGTCTTTAATTCTGACATAAAAGCCGCGTTGCGATCACCAATAGTCAAACATTGTTGGCCAGAAACTGTCTGACAGTATGGTTTATCGTTCATCAGCTGGAAAAAATCGTTCTGAAAGTGATCCCAACGATATCGCTCTCTGTATCTTTATCGTTATGGTGTGAACTCCGCTATTCTCCTGAATTAAAAACGATTTTTAAAACGTTATTATTTATAGTTATCGTTATAATGTGAATGGCCCTTTAGTCCCTTATTGGACCATTCTCCCGGAAAAGCATGTCCGTCCACTCGTCATCCAGCGAGCGAAAGAGCACGCCAATGCGCGTGTATGAGCAAAAGAGCACGCCAACACGTGTGTATGAGCGAAAGAGCACGCCAATGCAGCATGTATGAGAGAAAGAGCACACCCATGCATCATCCAGCAAGCGAAAAAGCACACCCATGCGCGAGCCAGAGAGAAAGAGCACGCCCACGCGTCATCCAGTCAGCGTGAAAAAGAACACGCCCATCAATGCCGCTTCACTCGGCTGACGGACGTTTTTTATTATGTTTTCATGTTTATATTTTGTTAGTTAGCTGTTTTTTTAGTTATTATGTCTTAAATTAAAACAAATCAACTGCAGTTTGATTGATATTAATTGGAATGCACAATAAAAAAACGTTTTGAATTTTAAAAAAAAGTTATCTCATTTTGCAACCAAACGCTTCATTTGTTTGCTCACGGCATTTGGGTGAGGAATGTTATATTAACGGTGGATATAATGCTGGATTTGGAGATCGTTTGTCTGTTTTTTGTTGGCAATCGGCGTGTATGTGCATAATGTTAACAACGTGAACTTATAGTGAATCAATGCAATGATGTATTGTGCGCTCGTGCTGAAGTTCCGTCCCCTTGCACGCCTCCAGGCGCTCGTATTTTTCCGGAAATAATCGTACCGCTGTATCTGTCTTTTATAAATTTGATTTGAACTAAATACTGTTTGAAGATACAAAGTATGCAATACTACTCTATAGGTACTCAAGATTAATATGAGATTGGCAGAAACTGTGTGCGTTACCTCATCTTTAAGTACTCCCATATGCCATAAAAAACGTGGGTGTGAAAATTCCAGTATCGTTGTGTTTTTGTGCCCCTAAAACTCCTAAACCCCTAAAAAGTTTATGTAAATGCATGGCTAAAACACCTAATATAATATTTTCCATTTTTAATGAAAAGGGTGTTTATACTTAATCCTGCAGTGTCCTACCTGATCAGAGACTCTAAAATAAGGGGTGAGGGGCCCTTCTGGAACTCAAGCTCCTTGTAATGTAAGGCCTTGGCATAGGCTCGACATTTAGCAGCTCTCTCTCCCAGCAGAACAATGCCATTGTCATCTCTCAAGGGAAGTGGCCCCTAAAAGACAAATAAATATATTTACAAAACCATGAAACAGGCCTGAATACAGAAGATATGGTGTCACGCTTATATAACAAACCCCCTCTGAGCAAACTCTTCACTTCACAGCTCTCACACATTACTGGCCATCTGCTATGTCATCACTGAAGGGTGTGAGCTGTATGTGTTGTGCCGAAATAAAACCGAACAAATGCACCATTCATTTCCACTCATTACGGATGATCTCATTGTGTTAAGGAATATGGAAAGAAATCGGATCGCCCCAAAGCGCAGGAGAAGAATTCACTTCACAGGCTTCATCGTGCAGTGAAGTAGCAATTATGTTTATTAAAGAAAATGAATGACCTCGCTGGTCAAGACACAGCGATATACCTGCACGGGATTCAGGAGCATTTTGCCTGAAGCTTGGATTTCACAGTGCTATTTTACAAAGCAGGACAAATCAAAACAGCACCTTCATTTTCCTGCCAAATGCCTTCCCGTAAAAGAGGGAGTGAAAGTGTTTGCTCTTTTGTCAAGAACAGAAGTGTTCAAACTTGAAATGCACATCACATATTAAGGCTTTGACTTCTAAGAGACTTAAAACTTGATATGGCTCTTTAAAAACGTATTTTGTCAACATCAAATCTAAATCATCCTTATTTACTTCATTAATAATCTGTTGCAATGCGTGATATATTGACTAAGTAAGTCCATGTCAAAGCTTAAGATCATCGAAATAAATGGTTGAAATCAAACCTCGATGCTCATTAGATTAGATTATGGGACTTAAGCCTGGTTTTCATGAACATCATGGAAAGTGACCGATCAGACTGTATTCTGGGACTACAGACACGACTGACCTTGTCACTGTGTTCCATGAACTCTGCGAGGTTGAGCAGCGTCTGCGTGACCTCGGCGATATCCTGAGAGGTGAGCGCAAGCTCAATACTGCGGATCAGTTCATCCTGCTGATCCTCACTGAGCTCTGACCAGCACGATAGGAACGCTGCATTAAAGAGATCCCTGCGAAGCAGAAACGACAGAATGGACAGGATCAGGTCGGGCAAAGTTACACAACATTTCTTCTAAAAAGAGTCTTAAACATCCATCAGCTTTTGAGATCAAAGTAAAAACAGCTGCTGTTTATTTGCAAAATAAGTTTATTTTTACAATACACATGGTTTCGAAGCAAATTCACTGAAAATAATACTGTTATGTCTGTAAAATCAGAATGTTGACAACAAACAAACTTTGGCAACCAACAACCATTTAGTTTGGCAAAACCAACACAACATCTAGTTGCTTTTTAATAAACACAGGACGGAGCTACGCTCATGTTTAGCAGGAAATCACTTATTTTGTTTAGCATAAGCAAAGTAATGTGACTTCCATGAATTTCGTGTTATGAGTGCTATGTGTATTTGTGGGCTGGTTATGTCAGTGGTTGTCAAACTGGGGGCAGTGGCTCTCTGGGGGGCCCAAGATGGATCCGGAGGGCGAGCAGTTTTTGTGGCATTTTATGAAATCCAGAATTTATCATAAATTTTGTGCAATCAAACACCAGAAAAATAAGACCACCAATCAAGAGAATTGATATTCCAGCTTTGTATAATTGTATGTTTTTGGTTGAATTAAAGTAAATTTAAGATAATGGGGGCACGAAGCAATGCAGCCTACACAATCACAGTTCAACATTTCTAGGTTGACTAAAAAAAGAACCATCACTGTTTGGGTTTATTTATCTTGGCCATTTTTTGTGGCAGTAGCTGCGTTTACATGGACCATTGTGTTCCGATTGTAATAGGTTTAAAAGTCCAATCCAAATGAAACTGCTCCATGTAAACACCTCAATCGGAATCAAAATTGCTCATACGATCAAAATTTTACCAGGATTGTAAGGGGTGGTTTATACTCTTTTTAATCTGCTTGACGGGACATTCAAACACTTGATCGGATTGAAAACTGAAACCGCATGTGCAATGATGTAATCGCCTAATGACGTATGGCGCACGCAATGAGTTGTTGTTAAAGGGGTCATATGACAGGATTAAAATGAATATTATTGTTTGTTTTAGATGTAATGCAATGTATAAATGCTATTTAAGGTTAAAAAAACGCTGTACTTTCCACATACCGTGCATGTTTGTATCTCCTCTTTGCCCCGCCTCTCTGAAACGTGCGGATCTTTTACAAAGCTCATCGCTCTGAAAAGCGAGGTGTGCTATGATTGGCCAGTTAACCAGTGCGTAGTGATTGGTCAAATACTGCAAGCGTGTGATGGAAATGCAACGCCTCTTACAATATTTGGAACATCAGGTTCCAAAGCAATTGTGCTAACAGGTACGCCCACCTTACTTGCGTATACATTTGGGCGGTCTCAGTCAAATAAAACCATGAACTGACGTAGAGTTGTGGGGGTGTGGTTACACGAGGCATTTCAGGCAGGTCTGGGTGAGCATTTGCTTTTAGAAAGAATGCATCTTTTGTTCCGACACTTCAATTTGTGCAATTTTACGTGTCTACTACATGCATGGGCAACTTATAACACACCAAAGACACAGAAAAACACATATTCGCGCCATATGACCCCTTTAACGGACTGCCGCATGAGCATTCGCTTTTAGAAAGAATGCATCTTTTGTTCCGACACTTCAATTTGTGCAATTTTACGTGTCTAATACATGCATGGGCAACTTATAACACACCAAAGACACAGAAAAACACATATTCGCGCCATATGACCCCTTTAACGGACTGCCGCGTGTATTATGTATCATGCCCATGCATGTATCACCCAGACCTGCCATATCTATGGTCATGTCATTTTAAAATTCTCATTTCACTTATAACTTGTCAAGTTTCCGATTCCGATTTAAACAAATGTGTCTATATAGACGTAGCTATCTAAAATACATATAAAATGGGTTAAATTACTGCCATCTTGCTACAATCTACAAATCTCTCTTATGCTGCGTTCCCACCAGGCGCAGATGAAGCATTAAGCCCGAGTGATTTACATGTTAAGTCAATGCAAAGACGCGATAGGACATCCTGCGGCGCGAATGAGGCGTTTGACGCGCGAAACGCCCGTTGAAAAATCTGAACTTGTTGGTTGAGCTTCGCATTGCATTAACCAATCAGGAGCTTGCTCTAGTAGTGACGTGCAGCGTCTGTGCACGAAGGCAGCCCAGAAAAACAGATAAGCAGCGCAAAAATCTATTTGAATTATAAACAGAGAGCATCTTTGCAATAACTAATCACATATTTAAAAACTACAATACTAATTTCTCGCTAGAAATGCAATCAGAAGTTGTTGAAAGTGAAAATGAAACTTACATTTATACAAAACTATGTTCCAAAGGGCGTTTTGGCCGCCATTTTATTTTTTCGAGCTTGCGTCTATTGTGAATTTCACACGCAAATGAAGCGAGTAAACTCAAAATGTTCGAGCGTCCAACTACGCGCAAATAGCGTGATTCATTCGCGCAAGTCGCGTTTGGTGGGAATGCTCAGTTAGACAGCAACTGTGTACTAATCTCAAGTGTGTACAGTGTTTCCTAGGGCTGTGCATTGGCAAGTGCCTCCCGATACGATACATATCACGAAAGATGGGTCACGATACAATATATTGCTATGTATTTCGATACGATACACATTTGCGATATATTGCAATACCTTAAATAGAAAATGTAAAAAGTAAAGCTAGAAATACAACATGCTGTGCACCACCGGGGGTTTTCTGTAAGGATAAGTGTAAAAACATCCCTTACCTCTGCAGAGTGGCCATGATGTGCGATGCATGGACCTTTAGATCAGATGTTTGGGTTCTCAAACTGTGGATTGCGCCCCTCAAGAGGGTAGCACAGGGGAATAAGGTGGCTCACGCAAGTCACTTGGCTGTTGTGGTGCGCATTACAGTTAAAACACTGAACATGGGCAGTATAAAACCTCTGGTTCATCCGCGCTGTAAATGCGCTGGTGTCACATCCGTGAAAGCACAATAAATGTCATTGTTACTTCTCTTAATAAACTTTTTGTCTAATGCACTGCAGTAGCCAAGTGACTTGTGTCATGACTTGCGAAGCCTACAAACAGCATTATTTTATATAACTCATTACTCCATGACTCCATGATAGTAGAGGTATCACTATCGATACACTATTGAAAAAATATATATTGCGATAGTTACATGTATTGATATTTTTGCACAGCCCTAGTGTTTCCCACAGGATTTTGACAGATTTGTGGCGCTGGTGACATCACAAACTATTTAGCATATCTGTGACGTCATCGCGTCATGTTAGTGTTATCACCTGATATCTGTTTTTCTTCTACTCTCTGATCTGTCACATTATACTGTATTTTTCAACTGAATGCCACCAGCAGTCACTTTAACTGCTGCTAAAATACTGATTTATAAATGCAACATCATCGGACAAAATCACAATACAGTACATCTACATTATACAGCGGCTATATGCTGTTTGCCCTTTCTCGATAATGTGTTACTGTATTATGAACGCTTCTTTGATAATAAATGCAAGTGACAGTTAAATACACTGCACAGAGCTAACTCCAGTGCGGACCGCTGTTAAAACGGGTTGAGCTCTCTTGGTTTATTGGCAGCTGAACAGGTGGCATTGAAACCGTCTCTTGGTGGGAGATTTAGACTTTAAAATCCACACCGATTTTTCCAGTAATTTCTTTTTTTTAATTTAAATATAAGATAGTAATGCGATTCATCTTGTTGGTTTCAACAACTCCACCGAAGAACGCTTTGAAATGGAAATGAATGGGAAAAATACTTTCCCAACCAACTCTGCTGAAGCTTCACTGTTGCATTTAACTGACGGTTTTCCACAACGACACTTTTGAAGAAAGAGGAAAGTAAAGTTCACCTTGCAAGAGGTATATACGTCTGCGCCAGAGACCAGCAGGAACGCAACGCGGGTGAGGACGATTCCTTCAGCAACACCACGCTGAGACGTCTCAACCACTCCAGCCAGTCATCTTTGGACACCTTCCTGGCTGCACCCCATGCCTGCACACAGTACAAACCGGCCCAATCAGTCTATTCCATTTACATGCATTCATTTAACGCATGCTGTTATTCAAACTGACTCAGCAATAATGAAACATCACCGGCAATTAGTCATAAGATCCAACAATGGAAGATCAGATGACTGGGAGAGCTATGGTCTGTTCCAAAACCCAACGGTGCGTAGCTCTAGTGGGCAGCACTTAAAAAAGACAACCACAGACACAATAAACAGCCACCTACTGCATACATAGGCAGTCAACTTCTTAGGTAGCATCTCATCCGCCATTGGAGTCTTGTGAGGGTTTTGGAATGCTGTACATGCGTCATGCTCCTCTTACAGATCATAAAGGATATGCTTTTGGAAAACTACTTGAAATCGACTGTCCACCATCTCGTTCTGTATTTGCCCCACAGCAATGAATTGTTTTGTCTTAAAACGCTCTTAAGGTGTTGGAACAGAGCCATTGATTTCCCAGCCATATGTGATTAAAGCTGATCTGAACATAAAATCAACACCCGTGTGAGGCTGTCTAGCAGAGAACATTCCTCCGTGGTTGAATGTTTAATATCTGGGCAAGGGAAGAATGAAATGATGGTCATGACAGTGGATAGATCTGAGAGGCAACACCTGCTCATCATTATAGTGTGTTTAATGAACGAGAACAGATAACCTTCTCCAAGGAGTGCCTGCAGGACACATGATCATCATCGCCGTTTCAGCAAAATCAGTGAATGTGACAGCAATGCATAACACTATTTCTTAATTCATTATGTTCATGTACAGGTTTTTTTATCCATTTCCCTTTCGAGCAGGTAAGTTCAACTAAACTTTCAACATTTTTTATCCTAAATAACAACGTCCCAGTCAACTGGCGTAGCTCCATCGCCTCCTTCAGTTTGTTAGTGTCTCAGTAACGCAAGAGCACACTGTATGTGCACAACAGCACCGTGCTTGCATTACAATGGCCACATTTCACATCTGAATATTTGCGTGCAAGAGTGTTACGGGCCTTAACGCCATTTCAAGAACCATTTTCTGCATGCCACTTGACTGAGCAACTCGAAGGCAGGTTTGATTAAACTTCATCATTTAAAGACACAATGAACGACAGCTCATTCAACCTCACACGATACCAATGAAAGAAAATATCTTGTGCTTGATGATAACATAAACTAGATGTTCTAATCAGATTTCCACCGACGGTGCCAAAGCCGCTTCATTTTCATTTGGACGTCTGGTATTAATAGAAACATCGGCCTGTTTCAGTATTGCGGGCGATTCTTTAAAAACCAGCCGTTAGTGGCATCCCACAAAAACAGATTCAAGCACTCCATTACGGGAGGTGACACGTCATCATACGGACCTTCTGAAGTGCTGTTGTGCTGACGTGAAGTTTCTTCATGGGTCCCGACTCCACCGGCCCGCTGACCAGAGTATCGCTCTGATTACTGCGCAACTGTCTGTGCTGAAAGATTAGAGGGTCTTCCTCCTCTTCAGCCAGAGTATTACCCTGAAAACAAGACAGCAATTCACATTATAACCAACAAAAATACAGTCACATTGATTCCTATAGTGCTTTACAATACATGGCGTTTCTAACAGCTTTACAGAAAGTCGCACAGTAGTGTTGTTTAATGTACAGGCAGCCGGTTGTTATCACAGAAATAAGCCCCGACAGAGGGGCTTATTTCGCGATAACAGCCGGCTGTTTGCGTGTTATCCCGCTTATTACTTGGCTACTTGCCACATGAGAAAAAAACTGGACATGAATTGTGAATTTGAAATATTTGATTAGCTCATTTTTACCGGATGGAGACCTTCCGCGAGGAAAAGCCGTTTACTTTCGGTTTTAAGGTAAGAAACGACGTTCAAATGTCATGAACAGGCAATTTGGTGAATCATTTGTAAATATAATGTCACATATGTTATTAAAAGACATATTTATATTAAATGTGTAAAAAAAACCTGCCACCCGTGTGTTATTAATTTTGAGAGGTTGTTATCTGGGAATAACGAACATGCAAATGTCGCGACTGGCCAATCACAATCAAGCCTTCCAACGAGCCACGTAATAACTCAACTCTCAACTCAACTTTATTTATATAGCGCTTTTACAATTTTCATTGTTACAAAGCAGCTGTACATGAGACACATTGACCAAGCAAAACAATCAAAGTTGTACCTGCAAAAACAAGAAAAGGTTGAAAACACAGAAGACAGACACACCCACACACAAAACACTCCACACACACAACACACACAGACACAGAGACACACACACCCACACACACACACACGTACGTACACAGACAAGTACGCACACACACACACGCTCAGTGAGAGCACACATTTAGGATAAAGGAGAGAGAAGCACAGGTCAAATATAACAGACTATAAATTCCTATATGCAATATTAATTAAGTAAAACTTTAAGATTCTAAAGCAGCCCCCCCGGTCAGGCAGATAGTGCAAAAACAGTATGCAAACGGTGGCGAGGAACCCAAAACTCTAATCGAGAAAAAAAACCTCAGGAGAACCCAGGCCCAACCAGGGGATTCCAGTTCCCCTCTGGCAAAAGCTGCTGCCTCTGCACAAGCTCCAGAGAACTTGCACAACAAGGCTAAATAAAATAAATAAACTTAATAATAAAATAAATCATAGTTTAAAATTATCATTAATAATCTAATAGCATTTGAAGTTTTGTGGTGAAGACATGTCAAGAGACCGCGTCCTTCTTTATCCAGCTCTATCATCTCAGCTCTTGTCAGGTCCCCACTTCCCATTCCCATTCTCCGCTCTACAATAAGAATGTCTAAAGGTGAAACAGACTGCTCACATCAATAAATTATCAATAAATAACCGAAGAGCTAACCACTTCCACTTAGCTAAAGTTTGAGTTCCATTGGCAAAAATGAACCGAAAAAATCGATAAAAAAATCAAATCCAACTGAAAAAGCTTGAAGTAGGACACTTTTCTGTTGAGCAGCATTATGTGCTGGTAGGGAATATCATGCGTGACAAGGAGACAGGCAAATTGTTTTTGGGTGGCAAGGGGCCACTGGCTGGAACAGGAAGTCTGGGTTCACTAGCAAAGAAGGATTGGTGATTCACACAGGGGGCTGACTTCAGGAAATGGAAGCAAGCTTCTCCAGAAGAACACAAGAGGCGTTTTGTTTCAACCCTTTGACTAGATTGAACTGTCGTCAGGGACCTACTTTATGCATAAAAAATGTGCTTTTTTACATTACGTGCGTAGGCTTGGGGAGGGCGGGACACTGACCTTTACGATCCGACAGATGAGCACATCATAGCGCTGGTGGTTGATGCGATGTTTCAACATGACTTTGTTCACCATGGGGATGAAGATCTGGTACTGTGGAGGATAAACAGGCAGATGGCACAAATGTTTCAAACTTATTTTAATGCCACAGCAAAAACGAATGCTCCTGAACGTGCTACTTTTTTAGCATTATACACGTACAAATGTGTCCTAAAGGTCCATGTGACTAAAGGCCTTTTGGTTGCCAGTACACAAATAACAATGTGTGGTTCCTCCAACTCAGGAAACTGAGGACTGTGGGTTCCAGTGATCAAAAGCAGCAGTGCTCACGACGGCCACATGTTGCCTCGTAAGAGGGGGAATGGGTAAAGCAATGACCTCAGCTCCGTCTCTGATCGAAAGCCTCTTAGCACACTTAGCGGGACACTAGGAAATCATTAGATGGCCTCTTTACAACAAAGTTTCGTTCAAGGAGTAAAATTATGGGCATTCTAACACGAAATAGGTTTTTCCACAAGATGACGGCATTATGGCAACTTTACAGACCTAACAAAATGTCAGAAGTTAACCCAAGGGCACATGGAAACTTAAGAGACAGTCATCTGCGACTCGTACCTTTTTGCCGAGCTGAAAGACCAGCGAGGACAGCGTGTCCATGGAGGTGTTCCTCAGCTCTGGAGTGACGTCGAGAGTGCGCACGATAGGGTGAATAATTCTGGAGGCATAATCCGTGAAGTCCAGAGACTCGGTCAAGCGGTCTAAAGTCTCTAAGGCCACCCTGAGGAGCAGAAAGAAAACAAACATAAGCTTAATTTACTTAGCGAGTTTCAAAAATGATTAGAACCACAGTTACTTTTTACGCAAAATAGTGCTTTCAGTGTTGCTATGGTGGTGCAGGTGGTTGCTGGGGTTTAACCTGTTGTTTCAGGGTTGTTATGGTGCCTGTTAACACCAAGAATGATAAACGATATAAAGCTTTCTATATTAGCGTCCACACCAACAGAAGTCCAAGCTTGCATGCAGCAGTTTCACATTTTAAATAAGCAAGCGCTTTAATAAATCCAAGTTTCGACTGCCTTAGTGTTTTATCATTCTTCAGCTGAAAAAAAAGTTGTGAAAGTGATCTCAAGCATCTGTATCTTTTTTGTTATATTAGTGTGGATGTCACTATTCTCTTAAATGTAGTTAGTAGTATAGTTGTTGGTGTTTATGACATTTTTAGATGCGTCTCAGGTGACTCCTTCAGTGGAAGTTTATGGGATTTTTCTCTGATGTTAAAATCTTCTAAAAGCTCTTCTTACCAAGAAAAAGAAACATCTGTACCGCGATACTGCCAACAAAATCAAGCACTTTAATAAAATACAATCCGTGTCTAACTTTCCCTTCAAAATTCTCTTTTAAACTCTTCTCAGCAGTCTGTCAGTAAAACAGCAGAGATCAAATACAGATTCATGTCTGTAAAAACCGTTTCGCGGAGAATAATAAAGCAATAGCTGGCCAAAAGCGCTTGGCTTCATGTGATCTGGGGTCACCTGATTCACTTCTGTCCTCAATACAAATGCGCAACCTATTTCACTACCTCCAGTGCCTTATGCTCATTCTTAAAGTCAATTCACTCCCTACACATCACTAAATGGTAGGGATGCTACGATACCATTTTTAAAAGATCAAGTACCGATATTTTTTCTGGTACTCGCCCATACCGATACCAATACCGATGCCTGTACGTGTATTTGTTTTGGTGAGTTGGGCAATTTACCAAGTACAACACAATGAAACTAATAACAGTCTCAAAAAAAGAAAAGAAGATGCGCTTGTCACAAACTTTTTCTGCGGCTCACTGTATGAGGACATGAACACATGAGCTTCGTTTCCAGAGTTTCACTGCTTGAGTAAAGCTACAGCCAAACACAGTGAAACTAGACTCATCTTCGCGACAACCCGTCAAAATAAAAGTCCTGTTAACCTGAACACAAAAAATACTGCAGTGTACTATACTATTTGCTTCAGATAATTGTAGTACCCTTGCAGTAAATTTATGAACTGTAGTAAAAACTGTAGTATACTATAGTAAGGTAAGGTTAAAGAACACTATAGTATCTAGGACTTTTACTGCAGTTTACTATAGTATTTTTATGTGGAAAAATATTTTACTATTGTATAGTAAAAAAACAACACAGAACTTAGAAAAACTAAAACTAATTTAGGTAAAAAATATATTTATATTTATAATTTATCACTATGTGCCAATAATGTCCTTCGTCAGTTACCTGCCTGTTCACGTGATGATCTGCACTTGTGTTTAATACTTGTGCTACAACTGTTTGGCCTGTGCTACAAAACTTTAAACCTCTGTAGCACCAGTGCTATGTACACAAAAAGTTAATGTACAGCCCTGCCTACTATATGGTATTATTTATTAACATTATACATATATTTGTTTACATCACATTTAAAAAAATGAAAACATTATTTTAGATAATGTAGTAAAAGTTACCCGGTTTAAAACAAGGGGTACAATTCTTTACTATCCAAATCTCTATATCATGAACTTTTTATCATAAGTCTTATAACTTATGCAAACAGGAGAGTGTACTTTGTGCTGTATTTTTCATTAAAGGTACAGTTCAGCCAAAAAATTTAATTTAATCTATAGTTACGCACAGGGCCGGCCCGTGGCATAGGCGGCTGCCTAGGGCGCAAAATGACCTGAGGGGTGCGAGACTAGAGCGCAAAAAAAACGTGACATTTGAACAGCTTTTTCCATCATGACGTGATTACAATTAATCATCTTAACGCAGTGGTTCTCAACCTTTTCATGGTCGCGCCCCCCTGTAAACCCATTTAAAGAACTGGCGCCCCCCCATACTGTACATTGAATATAAGACCAACTTTATGGAGATGCAGATTTCATTTTCCAACAGGACTTGGCACCTGCACACAGTGCCAAAGCTACCAGTACCTGGTTTAAGGACCATGGTATCCCTGTTCTTAATTGGCCAGCAAACTCACCTGACCTTAACCCCATAGAAAATCTATGGGGTATTGTGAAGAGGAAAATGCGATATGCCAGACCCAACAATGCAGAAGAGCTGAAGGCCACTATCAGAGCAACCTGGGCTCTCATAACACCTGAGCAGTGCCACAGACTGATCCACTCCATGCCACGCCGCATTGCTGCAGTAATTCAGGCAAAAGGAGCCCCAACTTAGTATTGAGTGCTGTACATGCTCATACTTTTCATGTTCATACTTTTCAGTTGGCCAAGATTTCTAAAAATCCTTTCTTTGTTTTGGTCTTTAGTAATATTCTAATTTTTTGAGATACTGATTTTGGGATTTTCATTAGTTGTCAGTTATAATCTTCAAATTTAAAGAAATAAACATTTGATATATATCAGTCTGTGTGTAATGAATGAATTTAATATACAAGTTTCACTTTTTGAATGTAATTAGTGAAATAAATCAACTTTTTGATGATATTCTAATTATATGACCAGCACCTGTATATATATAAAGAAGCAAGAAATACATGACAGATTGATCAGATTATAAATGTAACATACCCTGCTGATAAAAACAAAAGAAACCATCACAGAAATGTATGATTTCCATTAAAATATCATTGTGAACCATTAGCTTTTTGCATTAAAACCATTACAAAATTGTAGCGTTTTGGACATTACTCCAAAAGGATTAATCTGCCAGATCATGAGAACGGTGCGCGTTTCATTGATTTTAACATCGCAATTTATAATACAGAAGCGGTGTGGTGTCATTTGCCTGTCGAAAATAGCGCTTTACATCTGTAATAACACTCAACAGCTTTAAACAGCCGTCCAAGTTCAGAAATAAATGAAAAGGCACTTTATTAACACACCACTCCCTTCACGCGCACTCTGAACTCATCGGGAGAGAGAGACTTGCGCTTATTCTGAAATGACAGTCTGAAAGACAAACATACCTATATGATCTACCTGTTTCTTAAGAGGGTGTAGAGGTAATTGCTGCTGCTTCCAGAGTGGACGTTTGCATACTTTGTAGATATTATTCTTTTGTGTGCAACCTAAAATTGCACCGCGCAGGACCTGCAAAGTGTCTGCGCAGCCGCGCACGCTACCTGCTTCAGACGGAACATTGCCGTCCATCAATTTGCAATCGCGTTCCTCTGCGCATTTGTGATCGAGTTCCAAAGGTTGGGGTTTCGGGGAACCGTCACGCCCCACCTGTAGTACCTCTGCGCCTCTACCTACCAGACTCATCACCGATTTTAAGTTCGAATCCCTTGCTTATTTTGAACCATTTTACTGGTAACACTGACACTGCGTGATGTTTTTGACTGCTTTCAACTAAGTGAACTGCAAAGTGTGTTTACTGGCACTGTGACTAGCCCTAGAGCATTTGCGCAGAGGTTGACAGAATGTTTTAAAAACCTTTCTTGTTAACCTTTATCTAAATAACAATAATAATAATTAAATATTCGTTTTGTGATCTCTAATATTCAAATTCAGTATTATTGAGAAAACAATCCGTTTATTTTATTTCCAGCATTATTTTCAAACAATGAGTAGGTAATTAGAAACATTTTAATGAAAAATATTTGTAAGTTGTTATTTATTTACTTCCTATTTATGTTAATCACAATTCAAGTTCATTTTTCAGATATTTTTATTAATTCATTAATTTATTTTGGATAGGGGGCGCAGCGCACCAACAGAGGCTGGGCTGACCCTGGTTACGCATAATATGCACAATTTACTCATCCTCATGACATCCTAAGTGAATATGAAAGTCATTTACAACTAAGATGACATGAGGGTGAGTAAATGATGCATTTCATTTTTATAAGATGAAGGGTTATTCAGATCAGTGCATGTATACTGACTTGCGGGCCTGCAGTGGGACATCAGGGGCGTCAAACAGTTTAACTATGGGCGGCAGCAGCAGGTGGAGGTAGTCGTCCAGGTTTGCTCCAAACAGCTGGATGGCCATGAGCAGCTAGAAAACAAGAGGATGTCTGAATTCTGACACTTACGCATCTAAACAAAATAATAATATGGCTACAAACATCAAATTGTAGTGTGACATGCAGAGGTGGACAGTAAGGCCCGATTCACATTTCGCGTCTAAAACCGCGTGGAAAACGCGAGCTGCACTGCGTTCTCCTTTTTTTCCAAAGTGCCTGGACTTTGCGCTCTCCTGGCGTCGTTCGTCGCTAAGCAACCATGGGCCACAATAGCCGTTGAGACGAGGAGGTATAAACAAAGGATATATGGATTATATGCACTGAAAATACCTTGCAATAACTCTGCTACTAGATTTAGTTATGCTGAGATCATCTGTGTCTCTATTTTCATTGAGCTTGTCTATATTGGCTGGTTGGTTCTTGTCACATGACCTGCGGTGCACTTGCGCCGTTCTGAAAAGTTGAGATTTTTTCATCTCGATGCGGCGCCGACTCGCCTAAAAAAAAGAGCGCGTCGCCCCCTATTTCCGCGCGTCTACATTTAAAATAGCGAATATGCGCGTGGAAAAGACGCGAAATGTGAATCGGGCCTTACAAAGTACATTTACCTGAGTACTTTACTTAAGTACACTTTTTGAGTATCTGTACTTTACTTAAGTATTATTTTTTCGAAGTAATTGTACTTTAACTTGACTACATTTGAAAGACAAATATCATACTTTTTACTCCACTACATTTATAAAAAGGTCCAAAAGTAGAAAGTGGTTTCTATGCAGCGGGTTTTCCTGTGTGCGCGATTTATGTTGCTTGCGATCTGCCAGGACCTTTTACTGTTGCCAAGTATTTCAGTTTTTCTAAGCTCGCGGTTTTCCTGCAAGCTTTGAATGGCCATTTGGCAGTTTTTTTTACGCAAATCTGGCAACTCTGGGATCTTCCCCGCCAAAGTAATGTAAACGTAGGCGAAGCTACACCGTTGATAGCGCTCGAAAAAGGCAAATAGAACAATAAAAGACGAAAAAGGCACATGTTAAAGTGTAGTTTAATCATCTGTGAGTTGCGATCAGTCAAAGATCGCAGAAACATTGTCATGAAAATGATCGAATGGTAAATAAGCATCACATACACCTTGAGCTACGCGTGCGTGTTAACTCCTGATCTGCTGCTATATCATTTAAAGCGATTTGGAAAATGAATGATGTTTTTACTGAAGTAACTATAGTTGAAGTATTCCTGTTGAAATAAAAACAATAGAACCCTGCCCAAAATACAACAGAAAATGTAATGGATTTAATACCATTATTACAAATGGTAATAAATCCAACAAACACATGGCTTCTACACTTGACTATTTACAAGAACCTTACTACGTACTGGTAAATTGCTGCTAAAACTGGTAAAGGGAATATACAAAATAAAAGAACACTGCTCATAAATACATATAGGCCTAGGGGGCTAATGAGGATAATTAGGCTAAATGGATTATATCTAAACTAAACATATATGTGCTAAACATATAAAGCTCTTAAAGGAGTTGCTCACTGCAAAATTTGGCCCCATTGACTTTCCATAGTAGGAATAAAAATTAATATGGAAAGTCAATGGGGGCAAATTTTGAAGTGAACTACTCCTTTAATACAACTGATACTGTGAGCTACTCAGTGTATTCAGTAGGTTGCTTCAGAGGCATAAGGTATACGACAATAAAACAATGCACAACTGACATAAAGGAAATTTACTTTTAAAAGCACGTACTTCTGTACTTTTACTTAAGTAAGAATCTGTCTTTACAACTTTTACTTGTAGTGGAGTAATATTTGACCAGTAGTATCTGTACTTTCACTCAAGTAAGGAAGTTGTGTACTTCGTCCACCTCTGGTGACATGACAAAAAAAGATATGTTTTATTGTAGAGCTGTATGGCCAAAAATCTGTTGTCCTTAACACATCTCTGTGTTATTTCTGGGACACAACAAGTTGTGTTACTTTTAAAACAACTTGTGATGGCCCTTTCATTTATTTTACACAAAACAACACAAAATGTGTTAAAATAACAGATGTTTTAAGTAGCATAACACAAACAATGTGTTAATAGTAAGAGTGTAGGGTTTAGCTTTCTTAATTCCTTTTTAAATTTAACTCCAGTCGTACATTTCAGTGAAAGACTTATTCATTTTCTAATTATTCACACACTGAAGATATTTATATTTTGTTTAAAATATTGTGATACTATCGAAATGTGGTGGTGTGCATTGTTACACACCTTAGTCATGGTATGTGTGCACTGTGAGTCTGCCTGCCATCATTATATAATTTTATTGCAGTGTTGACTTTTAACAACATTCAACTTTAAAGTCCCCGTGAACCAGAAGTTGTGATCGTTTTTACATCCGTATTCTGACACATTTCCGAGTGAAAAGGAATTTCAAAGGAGAAAATTAGTGGGCGTGGCTTGCGTTTTTCCCTGCGAATTGATTGGATGTGTAAAAACAGCTGTTGCAATGATTTTGAAACGAAACTGG
Source organism: Triplophysa rosa (assembly GCF_024868665.1). NCBI lineage: Eukaryota > Metazoa > Chordata > Actinopteri > Cypriniformes > Nemacheilidae > Triplophysa > Triplophysa rosa. The sequence continues at coordinate 403,036 of NC_079906.1, read as the reverse complement.
CAGCAAACTGACAGTTGAAGGGGAGGAGTTAACGGATGCTCCGGCCAAGCCGTCTAGTTCACGTCATTTGAGATGGCTCGTCATTTCATGGCGGAAGTGCATTTTCAGATTTTAACTGAATCGAGGGCACATGAATTTTAAAAAGTAAATGACCCACATTGATAAGCTATTTACTAGAAACGCTGCAATATTTCATGAAAAAATAAGAATTGTCATTTTTAATTTCACTGGGACTTTAACAAAATCAAAAGTAAAATCCAAAATAAAATGTATAAAGCTCACAGCGTTATGATAGGAGAGAACAAACCATTGTTCAAGATCTGGCAAACACATGGTTAAAACGTCTTCACGCTTTTGTTCTCTTTTTCTCCTAAGAACTGGCAGGCGGTTTACGGCTCCTTCAGGTCGACCTCAATGCTCTCACCGAGACGATGAGTTCTCTCTGGATTCAGCTGAGCAGCGAGAGAGAGACGGCAGACCCAGACTGTGGATGTGGGGCTGAATAACAGCAGAAGGACGTGTGGCTTTGGCCTGTAGCCACACACGTCTGTCAGGGGAGACTTTCTCCAGACGTCTGATGATTGAAGAGCTCTGGGAAACTCTCATATTCTTTACTTCCTTTTGAAGCGTGTGGGGGGCAGGGGGTTCACAGGCCACAGTTTGGCCAGGATCACATATTTATCTATAAACTCTGCAGCACATGACCTTGATTTATTACAGCGCTCTCCGGAACACTTAATTGTGATTGGTCAATGCGGCATTAAGCCAAGAACTATTTCGGTGTAATGGCCAGTAAATTTTCAGACCACATTTTATTTCAATCTACCTTTCGAATAATTACACACATCACCTAATGAATGAACCAACCAGCCAATATAAGATTAAGAATAGATGAATATAAATCTATTAACATATCGCAAACACACCCTAAACTGTTCCAAAATTATTGTTCTCAGAAGACCTAAATATAGACACGGAGGAGCAGTAAATCATGAGAAGGCTTTATGGGACATGACATCATCTGTACCTGAACGTGAACCCGTCTGATTTTTACATGATTTAAAACAGTGTGTGCAGACATGAGCGCAGACGTGCAGCGGCTCACAGAGACATTTTGGTATATGATAACAGTGAACTGAAGCAACTTCTTTGCATTTATCGTTTTAGTTCTTCAACACAGATTTGAAATGACTAGAAAGGACCTAACATTAAAGGATTAAAACTGACTCACAGTGACACTTCATGTTAGTTTGTTTTATCTAAAGGTAACAAAAACTTTTCAAGGTATAAATGCCATTTTTTATGGCTGTTTATGTGTCATGCACATTACCTTTGAATGGTCATTAATCGACTACCCTGCTGGCATTAGTGCTGCGTTTACCTTGATGGTGACGCTGCGTCCAGGGCTGCTGTCGTGCATGAAGACTCGCAGCATGTGCGGGATCAGCTGCGGAAGGTAAAGTTTAAACTCTCCACCAAGAGCCACCACGATCTGCTCGATCAGCAGAATGATGGTGTTCTGCATTGGGTTGTTTGGAGTCCAGTATTCCTACAAAAAGAAAACCACCGTATCCCAGTGTTTCAGATAATACACACACCACACATTTGTTTAGTATTATCAGAAATTTTCAAGCTGACCGATTCAGTCCGTAACTGACTCAATCAATGACCTTTGTCCCAATAAAAAGGTTACGAAATGCAAAAAGTGCTACTGGGGTGTGACATCCGTATCGCCTGGTGCTTAGGGTTATATTAAAAATAGCCATTATTTTACCTTGACTAACAAAGTTTAAAAACTTAGAGCGACACGTTGATCAGGGAAATCATAACCCTTGGTTGAAATCTGTTTTCATGCCATTTGGTAATATTAGTTAACGCATTAGGTCTCATGAACGACAAATATGTGGCATTTATTAAATTAGGTTAACAATTATTTATACATTAAGTATAATATTGATATACTACTGTTAATGTTAGCTCAATTGGTATGTTATTGTGTTTGACCCCCAGAATAAACGTTGTCTTCCAAATGCATAAATGTTGAAGGAACAGTTCACCTTCAAAATAAAAATTCTAGCCCAACTAAAACAAACACTGATCACAATAATGGTGTTTTGTTGAAATGTGAAAAACGAATCAAATTGCTTGTAAGAAGTTGACGTTTTTTTTTTTTAATTGTCCAGTTTCACTTTTTTCAGTGTGATTTATACAAAATAAAAGAGTTATTAGTATGTGAAGAAAAATCAACATCAAACAGGGTTTAATTATTATTTCATTTGACCTGCATTTACCCTCAAATTCTTAAAGGGATACAGGAAAATTATGTCATCATTTACTCACCTTCGAGTTGTTCCAAATCTGTATATAGTACATTTCTTTGTTCTGATGAACACAGAGAAAGATATTTGAAAGAATGCTTTTAACCAAACAGTTTTTGGCCACCATTGTCTACCATAGTAGGAAAAATTACTTTATCATATTTTTCATCTGTTGAAGAATGTAGGACAGCAAACACTTCTGGGGCACTTTTGACTACCATTGTCATTTTTCCTACTATGGTACTCAATGGGGTCCAAGATCTGTTTGGTTTCAAGCATACATCCAAATATCTTTCACTTTGTTCAACCAAACAAAGAAATGTATACAGGTTTGGAACAACTAGAGAGTGAGAAATCATGACAGAATTTTCATTTTTGGGTGAACTATCCCTTTAAGTAATGTGAATGTATACAACCTTACTGTCAACAGTACTAGCTTATAGTTTGGTATTGCGCCGGTTTGGTTCCGTGGCGACGCTCCTGAACAGTGGCGTGAAAAACACAGTGATATTCTATGTGTTGCTATGCCTGAAGAGTTTTGGAGTGATGTGGTGCGATGATGTGAGTGGAAAGAATGATCGGGCACTTCATAAAACTGTCAATAATCCACTGGTTGAGGACTAAAAGAGACAGAGACGCACAAAGTGTCACAGACGCTCTGACCTGCCAACGCTTTTATACGAGAGCTTTAAATGCCTCTTGCAGGCCCATATCAGGCTGCAGGATTACAGCAGGGGTTCACATAAAAGAAAGCGCCCTCTCAATGGGACTAACATGCCCTGACATTTACCACCGACTGCTGTAAATCACAGCAGAGCAGCCACTCAAATGCTAAAAACATAACACTTCTCCATGGCGTCTGTGAGACCGGTGCGCATTTCAGCCTTTCCTGTGTTCCTGTGTAAAGAGCAGGCAGGCAGAAGTGTGCGACTCTCACCCGAATGAGCGTGAAAATATCGTCCATGTATGGCCGGATGTGGATCTTTACGAAGCACACAACCATCCCCATCTGCTGGAAGAGGAACTGAGGGCAAAAAACAAAAGTAGGAGACAAACGTAAGGTGCAAACAACACGTCAAAGCTGAATCCTCGCTGTTTTATAAAAAAGTTGGTGCTAAACAATCAAATGAAATCAAAACAATACATATATTATAGAAAAGGGATCATTTGCCGGCATGGGTTTGCGTACTGGTACGTGAATTTTTCGCAGCCAACACCATCACCCATCTCATAAGCAAGACTTAACATCAGCGTACCTCTCTGATGCTGCCGTCGCACACCCTGATGACATTGAGGAAAGTGGGCATGACCTGCGGCAGGAACTGCACGCATTTCAGGCCGAGCGATTTGAAGATGAAGGTGACGGCCTGCACCACCATGGTGTGATGATTGGACAGCGATGGGTCGCGCAGGATACGCATCAGCGTCACTATGGCGACCGCTGGGTAGAACTCGTCTAGCGGCAGGTTGCCCATGTTGACCAGCATCTCACTGGTACTGTAGTCAGCTGTAGAGTACAGACACTTGTTTCTTAGATCATGAACAGGGTTTTTCCTGCATAAAGAAATTGTGAATTATAGTGAATTATCTGTGTATATTTGACTAAACCTGTTATGATAGAGTCCAGACATCAGAAAATGTTTCATTGTCATGTGCATTGTTTATGAGGAATATGAACTGTTACGGATGTGACAATTCACTTACCCTGACTATGGAAAATATTTTATTCAACATATTACACTGCGTTCCAAATTATTATGCAAATTGGATTTAAGTGTCGTAAACATTTAATTTTATATTGTTCAATTAAACTTATGGATGGTATTGTGTCTCAGTGCTCTTTGGATCACTGAAATCAATCTCAGACACCTGTGATAAGTAGTTTGCCAGGTGAGCCCAATTAAAGGAAAACTACTTAAGAAGGACGTTCCACATTATTAAGCAGGCCACAGGTTTCAAGCAATATGGGAAAGAAAAAGGATCTGTCTGCTGCCGAAAAGCGTCAAATAGTGCAATGTCTTGGACAAGGTATGAAAACATTAGATATTTCACGAAAACTTAAGCGAGATCATCGTACTGTGAAGAGATTTGTGGCTGATTCAGAGCACAGAAGGGTTCGTGCAGATAAAGGCAGAATGAGGAAGGTTTCTTCCAGACAAATTCATCGGATTAAGAGAGCAGCTGCAAAAATGCCATTGCAAAGCAGCAAACAGGTATTTGAAGCTGCTGGTGCCTCGGGAGTCCCGAAAACCTCAAGGTGTAGGATCCTCCAGATGCTTGCAGTTGTGCATAAACCTACTATTCGGCCACCCCTAACCAATGCTCACAAGCAGAAACGGTTGCAGTGGGCCCACACATACATGAAGACTAATTTTCAAACAGTCTTGTTTACTGATGAGTGCCGTGCAACCCTGGATGGTCCAGATGGATGGAGTAGTGGATGGTTGGTGGATGGCCACCATGTCCCAACAAGGCTGCGACGTCAGCAAGGAGGTGGCGGAGTCATGTTTTGGGCTGGAATCATGGGGAGACAGCTGGTGGGCCCCTTTAGGGTCCCTGAAGGTGTGAAAATGAACTCTGCAAGGTATGTAGAGTTTCTGACTGAGCACTTTCTTCCATGGTACAAAAAGAAGAACCATGCCTTCCGTAGCAAAATCATCTTCATGCATGACAATGCACCATCTCATGCTGCAAAGAATACCTCTGTGTCATTGGCTGCTATGGGCATAAAAGGAGAGAAACTCATGGTGTGGCCACCATCCTCCCCTGACCTCAACCCTATTGAGAACCTTTGGAGCATCCTCAAGCGAAAGATCTATGATGGTGGGAGGCAGTTAGCATCAAAACAGCAGCTCTGGGAGGCTATTCTGACATCCTGCAAAGAAATTCAATCAGAAACTATCCAAAAACTCACAAGTTCAATGGATGCAAGAATTGTGAAGGTGATATCAAAGAAGGGGTCCTATGTTAACATGTAACTTGCCCTGTTAGGATGTTTTTGATTGAAATAGCTTTTGATTTCAGTAAATATGACCTCCTAATGCTGCAAATTCAACAAATGACCATTTTCAGTTTTTTACAACCTATGAAATGTTTTCAAACTCTGTTGTGCATAATAATTTGGAACAGTGCATTTTGAGTTTTTCATTTTTTAAATAAATACTGTTGTCAGTGGGAGGTTTGTTCAATAAAATTCCAAATGTACCCTAACTGTTGATTACTTGAAAATTATACTGACTGTCATTTGCATCGACAAATTAGGAAAACCAGAGAAAGATATCATTTGCATAATAATTTGGAACCCAGTGTAAAGACTTCACATGAGTGTTTAAATCACCCAATTTTGACATCTGACCTATTAGTATGACGAAAAAAAAGGAAAAAAATGTTTCATCTTAACGTTGACATTTGCCCCATTATGAAAAAGCAATATTAAACGGCCAATAAAAAATGGAAGACGTCTTTATGTCAGCTCACATTTGGCTATTCGCACGGTGATTCTGAAACAGACTAATCAAATTCCTTTAGCCTTAAAGGTACAGTGCGGGATGTTTTGTATGATCTATTAACAGAAATTCAATATAACATACAAAACTGTGTCTTTAGATGTGTATAAAAACCTTACGTAATGAAAAGTTATGTTTTTATTACCTTAGAATAAACCAGTTGTATCTACATAGGGAGCGGGCCTATCTACATGGAATTTGTTATGTTGCGCAGCCATGTTTTGTACAGTAAGCTCTAACGGACAAACAGCTCTACAGAGCGCGTTTCGTATATGTTGGTCTTCGTGTGTGTTTTTAGACGCAGCTTGCGTCATCACTGAGTTTAAGACGCACAAAGTAGTAAGTCGTGGTACGGAGAGAAGGAGGAGTAGTCGTCGTCTAGCTGAAGCAATTGATTGTTCTGTCTTAGAAGTTTTGATAAAATGGAGGACCATGCGTATTGTGCACAAGAGCCGACAGAGCGTGAATCTCCGTCGTCAAAGAAGCGCAAACGTGATGCTGCCAGACGAATTAGAGACAAACGGCGGCAGAAATCTAGGATAAACATCGGTGTATCTATTACCAGATGGAAGGCACTGTTGAAAGACAAATGTCTTCAAGGCGATGCCGAAGTTGCCTGTTTTCTGCTAGACTGGTAAGATAATTCAACATTTTCAATGTTTCCACTTTTTCATTGTTTACCAAACAACTGTTTTGTTGAAATGGTAACGTTAGCAATTTATACAAATGGCCATATGACCTCCGAATAATAATGTTTTTCCGTCCCTGCGGTACGTACTCCGGATGTTCCTGACTTTACAAAGGGGGAGACAAACGTCTACTAACTTACACCTAACTGCCTATGTCGCTGTCAGATCAAACGCTTTGAACAGCGTTGCTATTTACGATTAGCTAACTTTAGTTACTTCATTACTCTTAGCGTGTACTAGATAGCACGCAAGAAATATATCTAATTATAGAATTGTAACAGTAACTTTCGCAATAGAATACATGTTAAATGATTAATTACGTTAATATATTGCCTTACCTTTGTAAAGAAACATCGTTGCTTGTATCACTGCTATCCGCTGTCTCAGTAGACGACATCTTTTTTTACTGTTGCGGCCACCGTCATACTTCGAAAGGGAGATTCGTTGCAAAACTATAATACAACGCTAGTGGCCGTTGATTTTCAAGAACTGCGCCTTTAAATTTTGAGTAATAATTCACTCATTGGTGGAACATCAGTGCGTCAAATAATTCTGAAATCATGCCAGTCTCAACTGACTGTGTCTTATTGAAAATATCCAGCTAACTCTCCTCAGGGCTGTAAATGGCGAGACCAATTTGAGGTTTCACAACTATGTGACAGAGGAGGCACCGCGGTCTGCTGCCAACCACTTCCTATAGTCATAAACCTCTAGCACACATGTACCTTAGTAAACAAACCTGCTGTATGTGTGCGAGGGTCTAAATGATGTCATACAGTCATCTGTTTCCCATCCACACCAACCCGTGCCCTGAAATCTGTGTGCTGTTTGATGTGGGGTCAACAGGGTGTGTGGTCCGCTCAACCATCTCACATCCACAGCTTTCATTTGCTTTAAAGCGCCAGACGCAGGGGTGAAAACAGGGATCGGGATGCTGCTGGCCTACAGCAGAAGCAATGATCTTTAACACTGTAAAGTTCATTTGTGGTAACCAGAAAACATTTCCTGTGTTCGCTTTCATTTAATCACACGAGCTGTGAAACTGACATGACTTCAGATGTCAGGACAGTCCTGGATTATGCCATTTTGACTCCGAAATTCTTGTTAAGGGCAAGGAACATGTCAAGCTATACGTTTCTTCCAGATCATCGCGTGCCGTCTTTAACGTGTGTGATGTCAATGAGGAGGCTGAACTAGTGTGTTTTGTACAGGCATTTGTTAACAAAAAACCCAAGAAAACCTGACAGACGCTGCATGGGCTGTCGTCGCTATGTCCACTGTTTGAGATAAACAATCGATTTTTAGGTCCCTTGGCACGTTGTCATTTCCGAATAATCACAACACCCTATGTCACCTAATCCTATCATGTTGTGCAGTCGGAACCCATCATTAGAATAAAGAAACTTTTGTAAATACAAAGAAGCGAAAACGTGACATCTTAGTTCTGTGTCAGCCACTGTAGTGCTTCAGAAGCAATACGCAAACTCACCGCTAGATGCCACTAAATTTCATACACTGGACCTTTAAAATAAGTTGAGGACTTTCAAAACAGTAAGTTGTAAAGGCAATTTGAGTGCACCTAAAAATTTAAGGCAGAAAAAGTTGTTTTACAGTGTTCTGAATATTGCCAGAATGTTGTTTTGTGGTTGCTGGGGTAATACTAGCACAGGTCAAAAAATTATAAAAAGAACAAAGAGTCAGACATAAAGTTAAAAATCCTCCACCGTCAGCATCCATCACTGAGGTTTTTCTCTTTCTTTTAACCTGAATGTGGCATTGCCTGGTTATAAAAGTAAAGGTGTTAGTTCTCTGCACAGAGATATTTATCTTAACGTGGGACTGTCTGTATAGACAAAGTTGCACCAGACAGCCACTTTGACTGTAACCCAATGCCTCAGTGGGGAGATATCCACAGTACTTTATGAGGCCCGCTGGTAAAACCATTAAGAGTCTCTCTCTGTCGCACGACATGAGATCTGATCTGAGGTCTGAGCTGGAGGGGTTTGATACGCTGAAGAACGGCCAAAGAGGTCAATGAGCTGCTTCTAATAAACCACCCCTCGACTTTACCACGGTAAAACAAACACTATGATTGAGTTCAGAACTATCACTCTTCTGAGTGCAACACTGATATTTATTAAACTAGCAATGCATTCGGTGGACTAACACACAATAGTTCACTTCACCCCAAGACAACTTGTACAACAACATTAATTCTCACAATAATTTGGAGCTTTTGAGAAAAAACAAAGCAGTTACAGTAACTTACAATGAAAGGGAGTTTGACTCTTACACTGGGTTCACACCAAACGCGAAATAAGCGTTTTGCACGAGTAAATTACACACAAAGTCAATGCAAAGACGCGTATAGATGCGAACTCGCAGAATGCGGTGCGAATGACGCGGATGGGGCGGCGTGATTGCCACGAACGCGCGTCAATCCCATCTTCCGCGAAGGTTAAAAATATTTGTCAGATCGCGTCACTCACGCGCAAATAACGAACTTGTCCAGTGAGTAATAAAGAGCGTGGAACGCAATTGTTCGCGTTTGGTGTGAACCCAGCATTACAGTCATTTGTTTTTAGGGATACTGCATTCAATTTCAAGCCAATTGAAAGATTAAAAAATATTTGTAATATTTTATACGCTTATGCTGTGTTCCCACAGAACGCAAATTAAGCGATTTGTACAAGTAAATTACATACAAAGTCAATGCAAAGACACGAAGAGACGTGAACTCGCGGCAGGCGGTGCGAATCTGGCAATTTCTACTCGAGCGAGAAATTCACACAAAGAGCTCATTGACACTCATGGAAAAATAACAAACTTTCCCGTGAGTAATAAAGAGCGTGGAACACGATTGTTTGCGTTTGGTGTGAACTATGGGTGACCCCGACTAGTCGAAGATTCGACGCTTCCATAGGAGGAGCCTGATTCGACTACCAATCTCAGTCGAATCTTCGCAGAGGGGATCATGCCATTTTGGTTATACGGGCAGTGGCATAGCAGACGGTCACGCATTGCGCCGCCAAAAATATTATTTATGATGTAAAGAAATGGGACATGGTGCCTAAACCCCCGGCGCATATGAGTGCGAGGTCTGGCTATGATTATTATCGAGTAGTTTTGAAAATAGTTTTGAGGCGAGATCTGGTCTAGTATTGTATGGCACAACATTGTTACATTATGTTTAAGGAAAATGTCCATTAATTTTACTATTTGTGGCTTGTGTTTTGAATATATGTTCCCCTGCATTTCAGACATTTTTCCTAAACACATTTATTTTGCACATTGTGACTTGAATCTGGCTTATTTCGTTGATTTATTTATTATAATAAAGGTATATTCTGTTCTAAAAAAATCTGTAAATTAATGTTTGCATCAATGTTGCGCTGTACCCTTGTTAACCACACGCACTTGTGTGCGATTCGACTATCAGTCGACTATAGGCAAGACGTGACAATTCTGATTCGACTATGTAAATCCTTAGTCGAGGACACCCCTAGTGTGAACACAGCATAAGAAATCTCCTTAACTTTTTTACCTTAAGATTTTTTTCATTTCCACTACTTCTCAAGCCTGGAAATCAACATTGTAAAATTTCCTGATACTTCCAGGTTTTCCATAAACACTTTAGTATTAACAGTAATACAATACAAGGAGTTTAGGGCATTTTTAGACAGTCAAATGTGATACTCCACCCAAAAATGAAAATTCTGTCATGAATTTTTTGGAATTTAAGTTCTGGCTCTTGTAAACCATGTTGTACTTGGTCATTGGTGAACATCTGGGAGAGGAAATATCTTTATCTGATACAGAACTGTGTGTTCAGACTTTCAGGCACGTGCATATGAAATGAGGGAGACTTTGGGATGGGCAGAAAGTGAGAGGAACTATTATGAGAACGGCATTTTAATTTGAACTAGAACGCACGTGGGATTACAGACTTGCAAAAATGTTTCCGAAGTGAAGATCAACAAGACAGAGATACAAAGTGCGTACGAAGCTTTGCGAAAGGCCAAACGATGCGAGCCAACATGTGTGAGCACGCTAGCCCTGGAGTTCTGGCCGAGTTTCTGGAAAGGGAAGTTTGTGTATGAAGATGTGCTCTGTTTGCAGCGGAGAATGCATCTTTTGGATGCTCAGCATCTCCTCTGCATCTGTGATTCATTGTGTTGATGGTAACTCACAACTAGCGTGTTTCGAGCGCGTCTGGATTTGTGTGAGAGAACAAGTGTAAGGGTGCTCACCTGAATCTTGGCTGGACTTTGACTCCGAGAGGCTGACGGCTGAGGCGTCGCGAGATTGGTCGATCATACCGATGTTCACCTTGTGTTTGTAGGGGTCCAGAGCTCCAAGCAGGCCCAGGACACGAATAGCCTTACGAGTGTGGAAGAATCACAACGTCAATGCATTATCTGGAACTTTACATGAAAAACATTTTATGTTATTTGGAGAGAAATATAAAATGTTAAATGCATTAAAACCCCCACGCCCCACCCTGAGTGGTTTAACATAATAATTCATTATTTCTCCAAAATAATATTTCAAGTCAGATAATATTTCAAGACAGTAGATGCTGTAATAAATAGGTGTGATTTGGGGCTTCACCTAAATTGGATAAGATTGTTATTAAAAAATACATAATTGCAATATCATTTTTTTTAACTGTTTAAAGTGACCATTATATACATAGTTTTTTCTATTTATCTATCTTTTCCCATTTTGTCCTTGTTTTATTTTTCTGTTGTAGCCAACCTTGGTAAATTTTCTTTATTATTTCTATATTAATTAATGATTTTAATCTTTAATCATTCCATTTGACAGAAAGCTAAGTGGGGACAGACACCTGTTCTCCAATTATAGATCCATTTCTTTGCTCTCACAGCTTTCAAAACCTCTTGAGAGATAATTTGTACTTAGACTACATAATTCCATAGATAAACATAATTTATTGAGGAAACAGCAGTATGGTTTTAGAGCAAATAGGGCTACCTCTTTGGCATTAATGGAACTCTGGAATCCTGGTAGAAGAGGTTTCTACAGCAACTGACAATAATGATTAAACTGTAGGGGTGTTTATAGATTAAAAAAAAATCTTTTGACACTATTGAAGAGTAAATTGGAAAGATGTAGTATATAAGGGATAGCTTACTCTTGGTTTAGCAGCTATCTTGAGGATAGATGTCAACATGTACGAATAAATAATGTTACATTAGATCTAATGAAAGTTACTTGTGGGGTTCCACAAGGCTCAGTATTGTGCCCTAGTTTATTTTATATAAAAATAATATCTGTACAGTATCAAATGTACTAAAAATGGTCCTTTTTTCTGCAATACAGTTTTTGCTTCTGACTGCACTGGAAAATGAATTGAAAATTTTTAAAAATGGTTTGATGATAACAGACGTTTGTTAATTTGGTTTGTTTCTAATATTTAATAATGAGTAAACTAATTAGTCGCTTTGGATAAAAGCGTCTGCTAAATGACTAAATGTAAATGTAATTATGAAGATACTGTGCCCTGAAAAAATATAATTGATCATAATTTATGTTGGAAAACATATAAGTATTGCACTGTAATATACAATCTAAAATGTCCAAATCTTCTTGAATAAAATAAACATTTTATTTTTATTTTAACTCATATATATATTATACTGTTCATTCAAACTAACATACATTACTAGCAGGTTGGTGAAATAAGCCAACGCTTCAGCCTATACCTTCTTCAGTTAGAATGTAAACTATGTATATTATTGTGAAAGGAATGATTTATGATTACCGAAAACAAATTGAAATGAAAAATAAAGAAAAAACAAAAGTGTGGAGAACTGTATATGATAACATATTCAATGAGTATACCGAGGCTGTCATTTTGACAACCTCAGGTGGATAAGCACTCTCTAAAAGTTTAGACACCAACTATTACTGCTCTTGAAATGACATGCAGAAGGATCAATACCTCTCTCCTGATGCCCTGGTTCTGCTCTGTCTTCAGGAAATTGAGGAGCACCTCTAGTAATGATGGGTACTTCCTGTATGGCTCCACCACATAACCAGTACTGGCAACTTGCTGACCCAAAGTCCAAAGTGCCACCTGGTGGAAAAGAAAATGATCAGTTCATTTCATTTCTGTGTATCAACCTTCCCTTAATAATGAATAAAACTTTCATGAAACATTTATTTATGCATTATGTGTTTCCTTAGAGAATCAGTGTGAAAGCATGTTTTGATTGTTTTAAACTGGCTCTAATGTCTCCGTGCTTGTAATGACATGTTCTCCTCTTCAGTGGTGAGGGTTGTTTTTAACATTGCTCCAGAACACCAAATCAACCCACACTTCATCTCAGTCAAACTCAAGGTAACGTATTCAGTTGTGTGAGTTTCTGTGAACCTCTGGAACATAAAACTGACCTGAAATCACTCAAAAGACCGTAACACGTCTGATTGCTAAAGCAGAATATGACAACAGAACACAGACTCCAACTTTTACTGAAATATATTTGTGCCTGTAAAGCAAGATTTTCCACTGCAATTATAGAGCAAGGAAAACAAAGTGTCCTTAATTACCCATAATGCCTTGCAAGGGACTAAAAAGGCTTTAAGGGGGGAATAAGTGTGTGTCTGTGTGATTGTTTGTGTAGTGGTTTGACTTACATTATGAGAACTCAATGTCCTCAAAACGTATTCTACCCCTGCCTGCATTATAAGCACATCCCACAATTCAAAAAGCTACTGTAAATACAAGTTTTCTGATGGCTTCATAATGACGGCTGACAAACAGATGCAGTGCAACTATCCACTTATCTAATGGATCTGGTTTGACATGTGTTGGAGTAATTGTGGCAACATATTAACAGTTGCAGCCTTTAAAACACATGGAATTGAAATGTCCTCAGGAGTTTGGACTGGGAGTTTGTCTCAACCCCTGATGTTACTGAAATGGTCAAATCACACCACAGAACAGGGCAAAAAACAGAAAGCGTATGTTGAGACCCTAGACGGAATACACATGAGCAAACCTGTCGTTTAGCCAATGAGGAGGAGTCCTGCAACATGTCCATGATGATGGGGAAGAGCTCATCCATCCATTTCCTCATCTCCAGCCCACTCACCTGTGATACAAATATAGACAAAAACAGACACACTTTACACCATTTCAAATGAACAAATGACACATCTTAAATGAGCTCTTGGGGTTGACATTTCGAGTAAGTGTAAAACCTGAAAACCCAAATGATTTTTTACTTTGTTGTGGGCTTCACATTTGTTTCACCAATTCACTAAATGCCACACAGTCCATCCCAAAAATCTGGAAGCAATAATGTTTGTCCTTAAGAAAGCTCTGCCCCGCAACGTCCATCCAGGTGGCTACAGTCCATCCATTTAATACCGACCGTCTTAGTCACGTCTAACGCCACAATTCATCCGCTTCAAAAGCTATTTGCTCTTAACGCCTAAATTCCTCTTTTCCATCCTCTCTTTGCTCTGCCTTCTCTCTCAGTGTCCTGGTACATTCTGCCTTCCCAACTTCCTGTTTTCCGTGGATGATCTACCCTGAGCGTAATTTTGACCTGTTCCTCCAGGTCATGCAGCTCTGAGAAAAACACCCGAGCAGGAAGGCATACTGGATCGCAAAAAGGTAGACACCGTCTCAAGGTCAGGTCAGAAAAGGATCCGTTACCTGGGCGAGTTCACCAATGGTTGCTAAAACGCTGATGATGACTCCAGGGTTGGGGTCTGGATCTTTCAGCTTCAAGATGAGGGCCTGTTTGAAGAACAGAATGTTCAAAATGAATTTGCATCCAGAAATACGACAAATTACTAGACAAGGAAATGAAAAAGGAACTGAATTCTCACAATAGATGACCATACAATAATGTTATTTTATTATTATGTAAATGTTTCTTTTAAAGCACCCGTCCATTAATTAAAAAAAGCCTACAGATCACTTGGACTATTTAAGTACAGTCAACCTTGAGTACCTTGAGAATGGGCTCCATGTATGGGCGGATGAGTCTTGGGGCGTTAGACACCAGGTGACCCAGCATTCGGGCGCTCTGCTCTTTGTTTCGGCCCACACCGCTGTGTTCAAGCTCGGTCAGAATCTGCAGAAGGTTTAAGATCCATCAACATCGTACAGTTCGACAAGTTTGACATTTTTCAATTTTGTGGAGTCATAACAGATGTGCCACAAATGAACGTTGGATCAAAACGCAGGCTGTAAGATATTATTTTAACTGCTTAGTAGCAAAGTGGTTCCTAAGCAAAGAAATAGCTATTTAATGCCAATCTGCTTTAATAAGATCAAGTGAAGTTAAAAAAATCTGACATTCAAAAGAAGTTGGAGTTTATTGTACACATGCCAGGGAAAGTTAGGCAGAGATGATCTGATATTGCAGCAAAAAACATTGACCGACCTGCCACCTGCTGGTAGATGCAAGAAGACACAGCAACCAAGAACACATGTTCACAACAGAATGTATAAACAGAAAACAGAATCCCACAATGCAATGCACTCAACCTGACCTTTCATTTAAAGGGGGTTCGATTTAATGCAATGCATGTTTTTATTTTGTTCATCTGTTCGTTTCGTGAAATATAATTCCTGTTTTATCATTTTATCTGCACACAGCAGTACGGCAGGTGAGTGATGATGTAATGATGTGTGCATGCTCATGTTCTGTTGCTCTTTATACAGCTATATGCAAATACTGTATATTATGTAAAAATAAACCCCTTATTAGAATAAAATGGCCCATTCTTATTTAATTCAATTTGAAGTTCTAATCTTTTCAGTAAAAAATAGCAAAATCTGCAAATATATTATGAAAACAGCTGTAGTATGTTAGAATGCTATTCCCACATGGAACACCAGTGTACTGCTCAGTGCATACTGCATTATGTCAACATGAAAATAAGGACGAATAACAGTATGTGAAATGTACCTGAATGAGCATCTTGCGCAGGAAGGGCATGACAAACGCAGGGTTCATGCTGCTGAGCCGGCCGATGGTGCAGATGGCCAGTTCACGGATCTCGAACACTTCATCGTTCAGTGCCACAAACAGAGCCTGAAGGTTCTCTGCCTGTGCCAGGTGGGCGTCGAAACGCTCATCCAGAGAGGCCAGCACGCAGTAACGGATATCAGGATCTTTAACCAGAATCGCACCACACATATCACAAATACAAATCACATTTTGAAACTTTTCTTTGCACAAGTATACGTGTATGCCCACGTGTGCAGTTAAAATGCCATCCGTCTCACCCGGATCAGTGATGCCCACAACCAGCAGCTTGCTAAGGACGTCAGCCACCACCTGTACAGCCGTCTGACTGACCACATGTCCGTGGCCATTGATCAGGTGGATGGAGGGTGTGAGTAAGCGTGAGCAGGTGCGTGCCGCCTCCATCCGGATCTCCTTGTGCTCGCTGTTCAGGAAGTGGTCGGCACAGTGGCGCACGAACTGAGTCAATGAGTGACCTGAACATGAAGCAAGAACCTCATTACACTTTTACCTTCACCGCTAGTATTGATGTGCGTAATCTGTGTTTGATATCTGAATCACACACACTAGTCCAGGTTTACTAAGCAGCTGCACGTGCATGGATATCCTTAATACAGTATATCAATAACTGTATCAAAAGCAACAATCTTAAAAACTATTTGAACAATTAAAAGCCATTTGGTCAAATTAGGCAAGGTGAATTTATTTGATTCATTCTATATGCTACCGAGGTAAAAAAAACAAAACGCTTCATCTTCCTACTAAACAAACTTTCATCTACTGTGTCTCATACCCTCGAACTCAAAGCTGCCGAGAGTACGCAGCGCCAGAGTGATGCTGCCCACATCGCTGGCTTCCGGGATGTTGGTGAGGCTTGGTGATGCCAGCTGATACGCCAGGCCCTTGGGCATGCCCGGGTGCCGCAGGGGCTTGTGCATGAGCACCAGAGATAGCATCTTTAGCAGCCCGTCCTGGATATCTTTCTTCAGCAGAGGGATCTGACGGCTCAGGTCATACAACACTGCGGTCAGAGCGGGACTGAGGAGAAGAATGAAAGAACAATCAGAACACAGAATCATTTCTGAATACCAGAGGGCTATCATCCTCTGGCACTTATGAGTAAAAGAATTCATATATTAGTCTGATATACAGTAGGTCGATCATACAACATGAGTTGTTTTCAGTACGCTGGAGCTTCCCCGCTCGTAAATGCCACTTTGTTTGATCATTCATGTGCTTTGAACTTAAAATCACTATATTTCTGACTTCACTTGAAACAAGCAGTTCCTGAAGGTTTTTTGTGACCCCCACTGAACTTCCAGTACACATTCACAAACAATAGATTATTTCTGATAACAATCAAAAGAAACCGAGAAGAACCGTTACTTGGCTAAACTTGTCTCTCCAATATTTCGAATTGTACCATACGCTTTGTTTAAATGCGTCACTCAAAAACTACAGGACCCATAAACCCAAGTGTTTATTTACTAAAATTAACATACAACTAAATTCACAAAATCTTTTATTAAATACATTTATTATACAATAAAATAATAATATAAATGAGTTAGAAGTTATATTATCAGACACTAGCCAAACACAAACCCGAACTTAACCGGGGGTCAGGCGCGCGTCCGATGAAACGGCCTAGAGCACCGTTTTTTGGTGAACTGTTTATAGCGCAGGTTTGGACATGGGACTAAAAGAACTCCACCAGCTGCTAAAGTGACATCATTTTGGTTTAAAACACCAAGCCCTACATGACAGCATCAAGCCGTTTGTCTGCTACTGTACCTCAGGCCGACAGCTAACATGGGCTCCAGGAGCTCCTTGACATCCTGCTGGATGCTGGGACCCATGGCTCTGGATAACATACTGATACACGTGAACACTGTGGCATCCACCTGCATGGTCTTCTGCCTCCTAAAACATCACAAAAACAGAGAATGATGGAACAAACCAATGCTTTTCATTATTTGATACATTTGAATAAGGGTTAATGATGTGACGCCCAATTATTTTGTGTCCCTGTGGTTTAATTACATTTAAAAGGGTTAAAATGTCCAAATTATTTCCAGATTACTTGCATACATTATATTTTCTGAGGACCGAGACTGAAATTCGGATTTGAATTCATTTTGAGAGAGTATTTGGGGAATGATTGCAGAAATGTCTATGTGGTGTAACCGTAAAAACTTTTAAAAACGATGGAATTCTCAATAAAAGACCATATAAGAAAGCTTGGCATAATCTTACATTAGTCCTATTTAATAGTAAATAAAAGTAAATGGAACACCATTGTTCTAAATATTATAATTCATTTGGGCAATCAAATGAATCAAGTCAAATTCATAAAGTGTCAAGTTGGTGTAACCACCATTCAAGGATCAATTTTGTTAATATTATGCAAGAAGACGTGATGAAATCACAGAGAAGAACCCCTGGTGACACTAACTTCTGCATGCAAAGGTTAGAATCTCTTTTTAAAAAGTGAGATCATTTGACATTTTAAGGGTATGGTCAGGTATACTTAGGCATGCATGTCAAATGGTATGACCCCAGGAACACATTGGTAATTCATCATTATTATAAAAAAAGAGTATTAACTTTAAAAATTTCATTTGAAATATTCCCATCAAGGCCATATGTGTTCACATAGGCCGGGCTCCAGACTAACTTTACTTACTAGGAGCACTATAGGGGCAGTTGTGGCCTAATGGTTAGAGAGTCAGACTCATGACCAGAAGGTTGCCGGTTCGATTCCCAGGGCTGGTGGGTAACAACTGAGGTGCCCTTGAGCAAGGCACCTTACCCCTATTTGCTCCCCGGGCGCTGCAGTGATAGCTGCCCACTGCTCCGAGGGTACGTGTGTTCACTACTCTCTGGATGGGTTAAATGCAGAGGTCACATTTCGTTGCCTTGTACATGTGCAATGACAATAAAGTTGAATCTAATCTAATCTAATCTAATATATAGCCCCTGACTGAATTTTTTAGGAAAATTTAGGGGGCACACCTTAAATCACCCTGCAATGCAATTATTTACCTTTTCCCCCAAAATAGCTGTATTACTGAAAAATACTTTTGATAATAAATAGACTTAACTCTAATTAACTAATTAACTAATAATGTGCAGTTTTATTTTCATTTCAGAGGGAGTTTAGTGTATTAATATCTTTTTTTTTACACAATTTGTCCAAGATTATTTCAAAAACAAAGGTGTTTTCATCATATGTCCCAATAAATGTTGCAAAAGCGCATTAAAATTTTGAGATAATAAATATAATAAAATCATTTATTTTATGCGTATATTTACATTCCATATAGGTGGGTAACATTTTTCATATTTTTCTTTCTTCGGCAGTTTCACCATTTGATATTTTCAGGTACCTCCAGTCTTAACTTTTATAAAAAACAGTGCAGATGTTATTTGTAAAATCAACACGAATGCACCAAGTATATTCTAAAACATCTGATGATGCATGCTTTTAAAACCAGTTTTTAAAATATTTTAGATTTTCTCATCTTGCCAACCCCTTTTAGTACTGCCCCATAAACTGAAATCATGTTGTGTGGCTTTCAGTTCATGTTTGAGGCCATCTACCTAGGCTAGTACGCGTCAACTTCATTTTTAGCAAAATATTCACAACAGACTTTGTTGTAATTAATTGTCTAATTTGTTTTGTATTTATTTTTGATGTTTGGTGGGTTTTAATTATGTATCAAATCAGCTCTTACTGTCTTACAAAACGGGGACTCTTATTTTGACGGGTATTGCAATCTTGTGAGTGATTACGGTGCTAGCACTGAGGCAAGAGAGAGTGCTCTGACGGTTTCCAAGGTTTACCAGTTTATTATGCACCCCCCAAAAAGGCATAAGGTCTGTGTATATTTGTTTATTGTCATCTTTGTTGTTGTGTAATTCATTTTGTATATAGATAATGTGACAGAGGAGAGTTTAAGGATGGGAGTTTAATGTGCAATGTTATTTTTGTATTTTGTCTAAGTTAGCTCTTACGGTGATTTCTGAAGTGTAAAACGGACATTTCCACGGTGTTTTATGTGCAATAAAGCTTCAAGAGACATCAGTAAAGTTTTGGCCATCATTTGGACGGGGTCCGCTACAACACATTTGAAATGTATAGTCTTTCTTTTCTAGAAAATAAAACTGCTTTTCTTTCTTATTTACATACTTTCTATGGGCCTGGAAGTGTATTAAGGCAATTATATTACACACTTGTAATCACATTGTGTGACACTGCCTGTTTATTACATTGACTAAAGGGCAAGAAGCCCGTTTTTGATGATATTGATGCAGGTTTTAACCATGATCTTATCACTGCGAGCACAGTTTTCAGATTCCTGATGCAGGTTTGGAGTCTTACTTGTGTGCAAAGTCTTTAGGTGGCAGTGCGGCTTTGATGATCTCCAGGATTTTGGTGAGGTAGGGCTGAATCTCGGTCCTCACGGCCACCACCAGCAGCCCCAGGGCCTGAAACGCTGCCGTGCGCTCCTTCTCTTTCTTCAGGCAGCCCAGCAGGTGACCCATAGTGTCCTGTAAATACTGGTCTGTGGATGAGACAAGAGTTCAAAACAAACCAGTAGTCCAACACTTACTTCCACGATCTTCCCTGGATTCCTCATCATGTGTGAACTCAAGCTTCAGACTTTGAAATAAGGTCTGGAAAGATGCGTTTACCGGTGAACGTGTGCGGCTGGAAGGCAGCGAGTCGAGGCAGCAGGTTGAGAATGGTCATCTGAATCAGTGGATTCTTACTGGTCCTGTATTTCAGCACCCAACGACACACCTGAAACAACAGTACAGCCATGGATTAGGTTTCCATCCAACAAAGTGTCATAACGCATTTCAAAGAACACCCAAGGATGCATATAAAAAAGCATGTGAACAGCAGCTGTATCAGGGCTAGACATGTGCCCGGTTAACCGCGGTTACCACTAAATCCTGATGAAACCAAGCTGGCTGCGATATGCAATGTGTCAAAAAAATTTTTTTTAATGCGTAGCTTGTCCATGAAGCACGGCTCTGGGATCAGTAGGAAATGCTGCTCGATCTAAAAGCAGTGCGAGTTTGAGTCGCTTATAATGTGCATTTAAAAAAGCAGCACCTGTCAAACATGATCATTATAAATATACTTTATTATCATGAAAATACCTGAGGAAGCTTGAGGATCAGTGATAAAAACATGTCCTTAGGCATTTCCTAGAACTACGTGTGTTATGGTCTTCTTCTGCAGTCCGTATTTGGAGTTTCTGCACGAGAGCGCCCTCTGGCTTTCAGATGCAGCAGCATCTTACCGTACTGCACTCACAAATTGTGCATAAATCACGTGATATATATTTTCGGTTAACCGGGCAGTTGTCTAATCAGGGCAGAAGTACAACTTAGAATCACTTGAAAAAAAACATCCAAACATAAAGAGTGACAACTATCTGTGCACTCGCTTGGGTGATGGATGGTCTGTATAGTTTACAATACCAAACAGTCGGCCAATGGAGGAACAAAAAAGCCCAATATCTGACAACATTGATCACCTGGTCGAAACGCTCCTCCATCAGGTCTCTGCAATAGCGGCTCTCCACCAGCGTGCTTTTGGAGGGAACGGGCGTAGCACCAAAGTTCAGGAAGCCCTGAGGTGTGCTGTATCCCAGCAGGCCCAGCAGAGCGTTGGACTGCGGCGGCTGCACCGACTGGAAGCTGGTGAAGGGCGTGATGTGACGCGGCTTAGTGCCGAAACCCATCAGCTCCTTACAGTACTTATCATGAACCATCTGCTGCTGCGTGATCTCCTCCATCTCCTCTCTCATCCGCTGACGAAGACAGAGAATTCAAGAACACCAGCGGCAATGAATGAAAATATTAAGAAAGCAAGAAAGGAAACGCAAGAAAGACAGATGTGTGTATGTATGGATGGGTGTCTGTCTGTAGCGTGGACTTGCATACCTCTCCCTCCATGCTGCTTATGCGAACCAGTTCATTGAGAATCAGCAGGGCTCCGTGCACGCGGTCATCTTTGTTCATGCCTTTCTCTTTAGCCAGAGTTTCATCAAAGCCTTTCTCGGCTTCCTCAAACGTTTGCTATTCACGCCACAGCAACATTTGATTAACCATTAAAAGTGTTCACCTGCACGCATACAGTATGTGGACAGCCTATGTGTTGATTCTAACCTTGTACCACTGAGGTTTCTGCATCTCTTTGGTCTCTCTCTGGGTGGTGAGGATCAGGCAGGCTCTGAGGGCAGATACAGCGCCCTCACGGATCGCCTGTTTGGAGTCCCACACCGCATAGAAGATGTTGTCGAAGAACGGCTGCACCTGCTGGAAAAAGAAGGTGGGCGCACTGACGGCGAGCTCCCGCAACACCAGCACCTGCAACACAAAGGCGTGAGAAATCAGGTGACATCAGCCTGAAGAGTACGAGGACACTCGCCAATACGTTTGCGTGAATATGTTTGTTCAATCAAGTACATGAACATGTGAAAGAGAACTGGGGCTGTCCTGACATCCATATAGCATTTTGTCATGCTATACCTCCACGAGTCCACGTGCAATTCCCCACGACCATTTTCATTTTTTTAGAAAACGTACCGCTGCGTGCCGTCTGCCTTCGTTCCTGTCTGCTCCCAGCCACTCCAGAGCTCTCTTCACCTCAAACTCTACATACTCGGCAGTGAAGGTGTCTCCGGCCATAGAGAGGTGACCCATGGCTTTCGAGGCCATCTCCATGACCACCGAATCACTGGAGGGCAGCAGGTTGCGCAGGTAGTTGGCGAAGCGGCTTAACCTGGTGGCATTTCCCCCCTCCACGCCGATCAAACTCACTGGAAAGATGGCAATTACACAATGACCAATAAAGCCGAAGCGTCTGATCTACAGGGGATATTCTTCAGACTCACCTATGGCAAGAATACCGCCTTTCTTCTCATTCACATCGGAGCTGGACACCAGCTCAAATATATGGTGGTTCAGCTCATCGTAGAAAGTTGTAGCTTCATCTTGGCTCAGCTTTAGACAAAAGCACAAACGTCAGCGCAATTGTTCAATCATTTCTAGTTGTTTCTGTTTCATTTAGGCTGCGTTCACAAAACCTGCCAAGTGTGAACCTACCCTCAAACACACTACGGAGTAACTAGACATGAAGATTAACAACAAGAAACAATATTCTTTCGATGGCAACACCTTTACCTCTCTTAGTTCAGTGGTGACGTAGTGTTGGAGGTCTTTGGCGCCTTTGGCACGCGTGTCTTCATTGCGACTCTTCAGGCCGCTCACAAACTGTTGCAGCACAGAGGCAGTGCCAGACATGCTGGCGGCTCAGACAGACCTACCAGCAGCTCTACCTGCAATTCAAACAACAGACACCACTATAAACAGACTGAACGTTTATGTCTAAACAACAATGTTGTGAGGTCTCAGTGGTAAAAACATTTTTTGATAAATATATTCCTAGGGATCAAACCCTTGATCTAGATGTTGCTAATGCAATGCTTTACCAACCAATTGATCTACAAGCACACAGAAAGGGAAAACACTTAAAGTTTATAAAACATCTTCTACATAACTTCAATTGGGTAAGATTATTGGGTACGACCAACAACAGAGCAGCATTAAAAAATATTTGATCAAACCATACAGTATACAGACGAAAAAGGGTTTTAAGCAACAATAAAACAATAAGTGTAATACTGCATTAAATTGTTGTTGTTAAAAAAAAGTTTTCTGTTTAATTTAATTGCATTTTCTGAGCAAAAAATAAATATCATATTTACAACATATTAAACGAGTAATTACTTTCACCTCAAATGCTAATTAGTTGTAATTTTAAATTTTTTTAATTTGCCACTATCCTAGGTTTTTCCATAAGAAATGTATAAAATTTAAAGCACAGTAAAATGTAATATGTTATTTTATTCTTTTATATATTTTAATATGTACAAGTCAGAATAAGCATGTTGTTTAATTTGTACATTAATATTATCTTACTCTGAATGAAAATGTAACATTATTTCGACCGAATTTTGACCTTTTATTCTCCTAAAACTAAGTTGAAACCATAAAGTAGACATTTTACCTACATTTAATGTGCTTTCTATGGACATAAAACTACTTTTGTAAATTTCTTTTGATGGGGACATCTTAACGTCTTTGACCCTAATTTATTTAGCTTGTAGTAGAAGAACGCCATTTTTATGTCATAAATTTGCTTGATTAAAAAATACAGAAATTGTAGTTAACAGTAAGGTTAACAGTAAAGTCTGCAGTATTCTCAGATGTGGGTGCCTAGACTAGACTGAAACACTATCATCTTATGAGCACCGTTTTGTGTATATTTACACATAGAAACACACCTTTTCTGCTTTATTACAATTTGTATTATCATAGTTGAACTACATCATGGTTAAACTGCAGTTACTATAATGCAACTATGGTTAATTTGTGATTCCTGTGCTTTGATGCAAATTCTATAGCTAAACTATGCTTACTATAGTAAAAAATATCGATAATTTTCATAAGGGCTTTTATTGAGATATCAGCAGATCATGCAACGCATGTACTTTTCTGAAAATATGCACACAGGAATTGATAAGAGGAATTCAAATTTTAATCTCAAGTATCCGATTCCTATTCCTTTCGATTCCGATCCGATTCCTAGCCTTTCGATTCCGATTCCAAATTGGAATTGATTTTCGATTCCCAACCCTAATCATCTACACTTTCATTTAATGGGTCTTACCCCATTGGCTTTTGGGGTAAGATTTTTTTGCTTGTTTTAAGCACAAATTCACTGAAATTTCATATTTTTCGACTAAAAACAAGACTTATTTTCTTAGGTCAGTTTGCTCATCAAGAAAATGCTTCTTGATTCAAGAATGTTTAGACATTTTTACTGGAAAACAAGAAAAAAAGACTAAGTAAGAAAGTCATTTTTTGCAGTGTAAAATGCATAATGCTTTACTTATTTGTATTATAAAATACTTTGACAATTACAGTGATATTAATAACCATGATATTGATATAGCATGAAAACACTACACATATGATGTGGTAAATAATTCAAAAAACAGCACATGTGTGCAGTGGTGAGTAAATATCTTCCGTGCAGAATGCAGTTCGTCATACAACACAATTAACAACAATAATACACATTATGCACTAATGTCGGTGCATCCCTAACAAATGTTTTCAGACATTTTGGCCTGTGTTGTGATCACAGCCCTGTACAAATGTTATATTTTATAAATAAACCCTTGAAATAACAGCTTTCCGCTTGCTGTCTTTAAGCCAGATCTTTTATTCAAAATGTCTGATAACAGTTAGTTCAGATTCATTCCCCCCGAATGACACACGAAGCACTGATCCAACATATTTTGCCCAGATCTTCAGTCACCTTGCTACACCAACCCAAAGCACAGTCTACATCACAAACATTTAACATGACAATTGACAACAATAGTTTAACACATCTGTATCACACATGTAGCAAATAATTGGGTGACTTAGCCAAACGTGCTGCTAACTTGCCACTGCCATCGGCTTATTTGAACACAAATCCCTTCATTGAATGTTTACGTTTTATGAAACTACGATACAGCATTACATGTTATTAAAAAAACTTCAATAAAGAAACGCGAAATTTCTTACTTGCAATAAAGCTTTGCCAGTACAGACGTTTTACTTGTGAAACTGCAAACACACAGGGTGGGTTCACAACATCTGAGTGACGACGAGACCACCAATAGACAGTCGTGTGACAATGACAGACAGGCCAAATCAACCAATCAAACAAACAAAATCGACTCAAGACGGAAAGACACTGCGGACCCCTTTCACATACTGCTACTACGTAATAAAAATGCGCACAACGCTTGCGTGTTTTAGTCCCGTTTTTTGTTCCGGTGTTCTGCCAATTTATGCTACCCATAAATATGTGCTACACTCGTGTTGTGATTGGGTTGGGGGGGGGGGTTATTTAGGTGTAAGGGTTGGGTTGGGGGAGGGGTTAGTCCTGCTTTGTATGGAGGTAGCAAAATTTGATAGGGGCGCATAAACACCGGCTGGATTCAATAGGAGGAACAAAAACCTGGGACTAAAACACGCAATTATTTGCTGAAACTACAAGCAGCTGGACTCGACGGTGATCCTTACGACTACCTTATGAATTACAAAGGAATCATGTGTTCTTAGAAACTGAAATGTTGCGCGGAATTGCGTTTAATGATATTGTAACCATTCATTTTGCCCAGTGTTTTACCACTCCGGCAGACGCGTTCCGGCGTGCACACGTGGGAAAGTGACGACACGTGCATAACCTATATACAGTTATACACTGGCTTAAATTTGGAGTCTTTAATGGATTGATTTTTGCCCACATGTACAGATTTATGTACTGTGTACAGAGAAAAAAATTGTACATGAGTTAGGCTTGGATTTATTGCTGGATTTCCTTTTCAGCTTTTGATAAAAAAATGTACTCGGCATGTGAAATTTATTAGCAATAAAAAATCAAATTACGTGCAATAACCATTAAAAAAATTGTGTGCAAGCAAGGACAATCCTACCACAAAAAAAGAGCTGCTTGTGTCTGAATGTAATTAACATATTTAAGCATACCTCGTTTAAAATGAGAAAAAAGTAAATGACGCTGAATTGTATTTTAGTTAAGTAATGAGATGAAAAGTGTTTCGGTATTAGTTGCATACAATCACAAGCGGATAGTGGGTGATTTCTAAACAGGCACCGCAAAGAATACCTAACGACAGTCGCCGTGGTGTCGTGTGTCCATACAGTGGGTGCTTATGGTTTGTTGGGTGGGTGTTTAGCTGCTAAAATGATACTGGTAAAGTGTCCACACTGTATCGGAGAGGACAAGGCATCAGAAAATACAGATCACGTGGAGGTTTGTATTCTGTCAACAGCTGGTTTAACACCATTAAAGCGTTTGAGGCATGAGATGATGCGAGTTAGCACATTAACGTTAGCACCGCTAAAACGATCCCTGCTTAATGTTTGTCTTTAACATGCGCACTTTACAGTAAACTAATCTGGTCAGCTGGACTTTTAAGTAATAACTCACCGATGCACACTTTTATGTACATTTAGTTATTGTATAGTAACAATAGTATAGAAGCATAACATTATCTATTAACGTTACGAGTAGGGATCTAACAATATTATCAATATCGTGTTATCGCAATAGCAAAATGATCGTGGTCGCATGACTGTATGAAACGATAGGTCTTCCAGGCCTGACAGAGAATGTTAGAAAAATAATAGATGTTGTCTTTGTCAAGATCCATCTGGTGCAATTATTTTATTTTATAAAAGGGATTTAAAGGTCATTTGACTCATACCTCATATACCTCTAAGCAACAGTTATGATTACGTTTCAAGTCATCATTTGTCATTTTAAATACCGCAATAAATATCACCCGGTGGACTATATACCGAGGTATCTCGCGCGGTGAGATTTGGATATTTTTACATCCCTAATTACAAGCATGGCTCCTTGTTACCAATGTAGGTAAAAGAAACTGACATTCAGTATGTGAAATAACAAACGTGTAAACAATTAGTCAAGTCAGTTTTATTTAGCTATAGAAAAACATATTTGAGATAACTGATGTCAACACTTTGGATGGCAGAAAATCTTGCCGCCGATGTACAGCCATCTGTTGTGTCAACATGAGCTACTGGAAACGTCACTTGATGCCGAAAACTTCCGAGTGGGTCTAAGATTGCAGCTGACGACAGAGGAGCAGGTCCTGAAGTGGCTTGATGACTTCCAGAAATCTTCTGCTTTAACGTGGAGGAAGTCCAGAACATACCCCGACTCTGGACGCTACAACAAATACAGAGTAAGAATAGCATGTCATTACACAGTGAAGATGTAAAACCGTCCTGTTTGTTCTGAAGCGCTTATAATAATGCACAAATTCTGAGCGTTTGTGTATATCCCGCAGGTAGATTTAAGATGCCATCACAAAACGTACACTTCATCCAGACCACCCAAAACAACAACCAAAATAATCAAGGCAAGCAAAAATACCAACTGCCCTGCGACCATGTTTATAATCCTCAAAAGACTCATGGTAGAGAGAAAGTCCAGGTGAGATGAGTCAAAGTACATTCATTCGCCAGTCAACAGTCATATGGATTTGGCTGGTGCAAGTTTTTGTTTATATGCAGTCCTACATAAATAAAACAAAACATATTCCATACAAACAGATCTGGAGACCCTCACATAGAAGATGGCTACTTTCTCCATGTCAACCTGAGGAACGAGCATAACCACAAACTCGCCAGTCCTGAGGTCATGAGGTGGAGGGACGTGTCGAATGAAACTATTGAAAAACTTCACGAGCTCTACAAAAGTGGACACTCTCCCTCATCTGCACTCAAGATCATCAAATACAATCTGCAGGAGGAAGAAGGGGAGAATTACATTTACGCCATAGCCGATCGCTCCATTTGTCCAGACCTTCAGTTCTGCTACAGGTCAGTAGAAAGCACACGTTGTGTGTCTACTCTTTGCTTCTTCTCTAATACGCAGCCTATTACAGGTATGACGGATATGAAGAAATGAGTTCGGTTACGATTATGAACATAACAATTATTCTTTCATTTCCTAACAGGTTATACCACAAGCTTTTTCAGAATTCGCTAGCTGCCCCTGCAGCTGAGGAGGTTAATACAGGTGAGGAGCTAAATGTCGTTGTGCGCACTGTTCGCGAGACTTGATTCTCTTCACGGAAACAAGTCAAGACTTTTCACTTGTGTGTAAGATTTACAGTAGTCTCAGACGGTGCAACAGTTATAAATTCCATGCCAGGCTTAAGGCACGTCCAGATTGTACATCCAGTCATTTTTGGGTCAATCTTTTAATGAGACACTTTGCTGTTGAAGGGGCCGTTTTGACGTTACTTGATGCCAAATCAATGGTGCGAATATTATAGATCCTATATAGTTTTGATAGCGTTACTAATAACATAGGACAAGTGTTAAGGACTGTGGGATGGTTTCACACACAGGGATTAGAATAAGGCAGGGGTAGGTCTTACTTAAATTTGGATGTTGAAGTAGCTTTTATAAACGTGCCATCAAAATAAAAATCTTAAGACAAAACAGTGGTATGTCAGTGCAAGTTGTTTTGAGTTAAGACGGATCAAACATGCGGTTTAGTCCAGGACTAGCCTTAAAGGTGCAATTTGTAAAAACCGCCACTAGAGGGCGCACGATCAAAACAACAACAATGTCGTAGCTTGATGACGCTGTGAAGGAGCGTGGAATGATGGGATCTGTTGTCTTCAACTCCACCGCTGATGGCCATCAATCAGACGGGAACGAGAAATCATGATGGATGAGGTAAAGTTTTATAATTGTTGCGAATCATTGTAGTCCATAAATAAGAGACTGCTGGAAACAAGTTAGTGGCTTGCTAGACACTACTTCCGCATTTGTCCACGACACTGTTGTCATGCGGTTTCTACGTCAGTAAAGGCGGTAACAAAGGGTAACGCGGATATGACGCCATTGACAGGCGACTGCACAGCCCCGTGTCACTGTTTAGAATGGCGATTTTCTCACGATTTACAAGTAGTTGGAAACATTTGAGATATTGTAAGTACTCAGCTGAACAAAATATATAACACTAGCTTAGTGGTTTTTGGCGATTTTACTGCAAAATTGTTACAAACTGCACCTTTAAGCTTGGCCTGTGAAATCAAGCCTGTGTCTTAGAATGTCAAGGCATCACGTTTGAATGTATGCCCCTAGTGTTTTCAAGTGTCACTGCTGTATAACTATGCATACATTTGTAACAATTTGCCTGACATTGTGACTAGCTGTTGATAATATTTGTGTGTTTCTTAATGCCTGTTCAGAGAAGGATATTTCAGAGCAGCTTTTTAAGCCCTTGGAGTTGGAGACTCAGTTGGAAACTCAGTTGGAGACTCAGTCATGGGAAACTACAACAGTGATAAGTAAGGTTTTCTGGTGTGTTGAGGGCACGTGAATATATGGTTGTGTATAATAATAGGAGTACGTCAATATAAATGGTGTCTCATTTTCTCCAAAATGATTAGTTGAACCCACCGCATGCATTGAAGATAGAGTGACTGTGACTGTACCACTGATCACTGCAGGTAAAGCAACTCATCTTCATCATCATCAGTCTTTTTTTTCTATTTTGAAACCGCTCACAACAATAGAAAACAGGAACACTTCACCACTTGAAGTTTTGGTTCCTTTTTAAAACCACTGCAAGCAAAGGTCATCAATCCTGCTCCTGGAGATCGACTGTCCAGAGAGTTCAGCTCCTGACACACCTCAATAAACTAATAAAGATCTTCACGGTCGCGTGAAAATTACAGAGCAGGTGTTAAACTCTACAGGACAAGCGATCTCTAGGAATAGGGTTGACAATGTACAATATTCTTTCTATTGCTGATAGGGTTGCGGAAAATTTCCGGAAACTTTCCATGGGAACTTCATCTGGTTGATTTTGGAAATATTACAAGTTTGAAATTTACCAGGAATTTTTTAGAAATGTATTTAAACTCATATAAAAACATAAATATAAACATTTTGTTTTGTCATAATCTGACATGCATGCATGCATTGCATTTACATTTTTGACTGATTTAATTAAGTAGAACATTAATTCTGAAAAACTTCAAATATTTTGTTGTGGTATACATATTTTAGTGTTAATGAATATTTATTCATCTAGCCTATGTCTATTCATTTGCATGACTATTTTACAATTCCTGCAAATGAATAGAAATAGGCTAAAGAAAAAATTCTCCTCAATCAGCTTGCTTGCTAAAACAAACTATAACCTAGTGTACTCTATACACTACTATACATTACAATTTTAAGTGATCATCATTCAAGCCTGCATTTTATTGTTTAAATAAATGAGTAATAAGAAATACGTCGATCGATGTGATCTAAATAGATTTTTTCTATGCTTTCTTTGTTCAGAAGGAGATTACCTGGAAGAAGTCAGTGAGCCAGGGCAAAGTATGTTAACTTTTCATAGCTTTGCACATTCTTCAGTCGGCTGTTTCCATTTCACCCTGTTAACAATTAACACTGTCATTTGTAAAGTATCTGTATGTGCAGGTGCTGGTGAAGAGGTTGTTGGCTCTTTGGACGGACAGCTGGAAGAGATTTTTGGGATGTTGAAAAAGAAGCTGAGCGAGGACGCATCTTTCACACCCCCTATACGAGCTTTTGTTTCTAATTTCTTTCAAATGAAAACTGACAGTGTGCTGCAGTCTGCGCTCTTTTCCTTTGGTAAAACCACAGAGACAACAACAACAACCAATCAAATGACTCTTCAACCACCTGCAGGTCCACGGAGGAAAGTGATTTTAGGAGCCCGTCGATCTGTCAGTAGACCCCCGAAGAACTTAAGAAGAGAGCACCCGTACTGCAACAGCAGATCTTTAGACACTACCCAAACCCTTACGTTTTGCTTGCAGCAAAGTAGCACCCTTGAAAAGACAGATGACGCGCTCATCCCCAGCAGCCCACCACAGTAAATGACATGCAAATGAATTTTTTCAAACACATTCCTGGTCCTTTCGGCAGAAGATTCATTAGTTACTCCAAAAAGAAAACGTGTTTTTGTGGTTTTGGTTTGATGTTATAACTTACTCTGCATCTGAAATTACTGTGGCCGTGTTAAAGGGATACTTCACCCAAAAATGAAAATTCTGTCATCATTTACTAACCTTCGAGTTGTTCCATATCTGTATAAATGTCTTTGTTCAGATGAACACAGAGAAAGATATTTGGAAGAATGCTTTTAACAGACAGATTTTGCCCCCCATTGACTCCCATTGTAGGAAAACATACAATGGTAGTCAAAAGTGCCCCAGAACTGTTTGCTGTCCTACATTCTTCAAAATGTTTTTTGTGTTCAATAGTACAAAAAAAATGAAGTAATTTTTCCTACTATGGGAGGCAAGATCTGTCTGGCTATAAGCATTCTTCCAAATATCTTTCCCTATGTTCATCAGAACAAAAACATTTATACAGATTTGGAACAACTCGAAGGTGAGTAAATGATGACAGAATTTTCATTTTTGGGTGAAGTATCCCTTCAATGTTAACCGATTACCAACTAGGTAATTTTACATGGTTTTAATGTAAATAATGCCGCCTTAAAAAAATCTTGACAATTTTAACTTCGTAATATAATGCTGGTTTATGGTAATGAGATGGGTTATGAAAAACAGATTCAGGTCAAATCTCTTTTCTTTTATGGATTGCAGATAGATGCAAAAACATTATTTACTAACATTTATTCATTCATTTTTTTCAAGTGAGCATTACACTAAAACACTAAACGTTTACACTAAAAATACAATTACGTTGTGACTTGAAGGTAAACACAGTGTTTCAAACCCAGGTAAGGTGACTGTTACTGTTTTAATTTGCCATTTATTTACAAGATGTGACTGAAATAAAAACAATCCTGTCGCTGTCTCTTTTTAATGTCCACCTGTTTTTGGGTACATGATTGAGAAGCCTGTAACAAGGATGTTTTTTATCATTTTATTGTAAATTATGATTTATCGAGTATTATGTCTGCTATATACAAATAGCGTATACAAACATTGTTTAACATTAGCCTTGATCATGACACTTTCAACAAATGACAGATTTTACAATGATGGCTATAACCAAAATTCACCTGTTTACTGTGCTTACTCAGTATGGTCATGCCCTGATCTAGCTTTCTTTGCAGTATGGATACTGCGAGCAAAAAGTGTACTCGTGCCTTTTCAATAAAAACAAGTATCTCAACTGGTAGAGCGCAACAGTGCAAGGTTAGGGGTTCAATCCCCAGGAAACACGCATACTGATCAAATGTATAGCTTGAATGCCCTGAAAGACACTTTAGATATAAATATGCACAGGTGACGCATGGTTTACTTAAATATTTTATTTAATATTTCATTGGCAGAACCCAGCAGCATGGAAAGATTTTATAAAACAGTTTCGAACCTGAACACTGGTGAAAAAGGCTTCATATAGTATTTAGATAATTTCCCTGGTTAGGAAATCCGAAACAACTTTCTGCTTTTGGCTGTTTTCTGGCAGTCATATCTTTCCTGGATCCTCCTTGAGTGTAACAGTCCGGTTAAAAACCAGCTGGGGGAAGAGTTAACAAAGATGCACATTAAAAAAACTGCTTTTTTCCACTTTATGTCAAAGCCCCTCTTTTTGTGAACGTACCTTTTCTGGTGTGCTATCCGGATCAACAGAGAAATAACCCAGTCTCTCAAACTGAAACTTATCAAACACTTTGGCTGTGCTCACAGATCGGTCCACTAAGGCACTTTCAACCACATTTAAAGAATCCTAATAACAAGAGAAAAAAGTAACGGATCAAAAAACTGGACAAATACGATATGAAAAATGTTAAAGGGGTCATGTGACACAGCTAAAACAAATATTATTGTTTGTTTTAGATGTAATGCAATGTGTATACACGATTAAAGGTTCAAAAACACTTTTTTTGTATCTCCTCTTTGCCCCGCCTCTCTGAAACGCGCAGATTTTTTTATCACTCTGAAAAGCGAGGTGTGCTATGATTGGCCAGTTAACTAGTGCGTAGTGATTGGTCGAATACTGCAAGCGTGTGACGGAAATGTCCATATTTTGCTTTGGAACATCAGGTTCCAAAGCAATTGTACTGACAGGTACACCCACCTGCGTATACATTTGGGCGGCCTTAGTCAAATCATACCACAAACTAACGTAGATTTGTGGGGGTGTGGTTACACGAGGCGTTTCAGGCAGGTCTGGGTGAGCATTCGCTTTTAGAAAGGACACTATTTTTTTGCAATTTTACGCGTCTAATACATGCATGGGCAACTTATTACACACCAAAGACACAGAAAAACACGTATTCGCGCCATATGACCCCTTTAATAATTCAATAATCACATAACTGTGTGGTTGCATGCTTTGAATTTTGTAGCAGTGAAGCCTACATTATTTTACAATATTTTGTGTGTCTGTTCTTGTGTATTGCCTTACAGGGTTAATGTCACTCAGGAATCCTGCAGGGACCTCTGCTGGGTCCTCTGGGTTTTTATGGAGGAAGCTGCAAAGAGAAAATTTGATCACGGAACGGTTGTGATAAACCATAGATCAGGGGTACCCAAAGTGTCCTGCAGAGTTTAGCTTCAACTTGGCTCAACACACCTGTCTGGAAATTTCTAGTCTGTTTTGTGAGACCTTGATTAGGTGTGTTGGGTTCAAGCTAAACCCTCCAGGACTGACTTTGGACACCCCTGCCATAGATAGACAGTCAAAAGGCACAATGTAAACAAAGTCATTATGATTCACTTTTAGAGCCATGTCAAAATAAAACAAAATCCATGCAGAAAGACAACAGGCTCTTTAGGAGACTAAAATCATTAAGTTTAGAGGAAAATGACGAGACTTATTTTTATCTGTTATTTTAGATTTGACACTAAGTGTCAGGGATTTACAACTACTCTAACCTGCCTGTATGCGGGATATCAACACTATGCTGCCTCAGAAACACTACCGACAAAACACTTAAGAGTTAATGATAGAAACTTACAGGCGTTCATAAAGGCGCACTTCACATTGCAGCGGCTCGCTCACCCAGTGAATAAATGCTTTGGGTTTGTCCACAGAGTCTGAACTGGCACATGTCACCTCCAACTCAGACACTTTACCACTGCCATCCTAAAACAGAGAGTCAGATGTGTTGATTCTCAATGACATACTAGGTTTTGTACAATCCAAATCCAGAATGTAATAACAAGATATCACTAAACAGCTTCTACTGACAAACACGTTGAATTTACGCATCTCTGGGACAATATTTTAACGAGACATTGTGTCTAAAAATATTTGAATCTTTCTAAACATTCAGAAAACCCTGTAAACTGTTCAATTTTGCCTTTTTAAAATGAAGTATATTCTTGTCGAGCTCAAGGGAAGTGGGTGATCATTTTCAGTTGGTAAAGCTGGATGCACACCTTGATGACACGCTGCACAGAAATGACGTATCCTGCATGTCTCAGGCCCACCGGCTGATCTGGAGTCAGACGCTTATAGCCCTTCTCCATCACCTACAGCAAACACAGGCCAAACGTCAGAAAATGACTTCAACTCTTCACGTGAACGGCTGATACACTTCAACACAGCACATCTACATCGTATAAAATGAGGATACGCATACGCGCATACCTCCCTGAAGTCGTTCTGCTCAATAAAGAGGGTCTTTGTGAAAGGAACCACATGACTGCCCTTGGACTCACTTGCAGGGAAGTCTGGGACCTGAATCTCTTTCTGTAGAGGAAGCAAAGACGAACCAAAGTTTCCTTTTTTTAGATCTACTGCAGTTTCATCCATCCTCAATAAATCCATGAATCAAAAACACTTAACATAACGTACCTGTGCATTGGCAGGCAGATTGGTGATGGTGACTTTAAGGGGCTCGAGCACAGCCATAACGCGAGGAGCGGTGTCATTAAGCACCTCCCTAATGCACGCCTCAAGCAAGTGTGGCTCCATGGTGGTCTGTGAAACAGTTACGCCCACCTACAACACCACAATTGATGTCAATGGCTGAATAGTCATGCACTGTTTTCTTGTCGTTTTTCACAGGTCTTTATTTATGCGGTGTTAAACTTTGTCTCCTTTTCTCACCCGGGCACAGAAATTGTTGATGGCTTGTGGAGGGAAGCCACGCCTCCGGAGAGCTGTGAGGGTGAACAGACGCGGGTCGTCCCAATCCCTGCACAACACATACGACATGACATACTGACACGTTAAAGCCAAATGGCTTGACCGCTATTGGTGTAATAATTAGGATCATTCACATCAGAACAGTTCAGTCCGAGTGCGTTACCTAACAACTCCAGTTTCAACCAGTTTGATGATCTTTCTTTTGGAGACGACAGTGTAGGTGAGGTTGAGTCGGCCGTATTCCCACTGCACAGGGCAGTACACATCGAGAGCGTTGCACAGCCAGAAATACGACGACCGCCTGAAACGTACAAACGTGAAACATGAATGCAGGACACATCCTGTTCCTACCAAGTTCCGCCTTTGGTTGAAATAATAGTAAAGTCATCACACAATAGAGCTCAAGAGTTCAATATCATTCCATTATCGAAGCTGTACAAACGCATCCAAATTTCATTTCCCGATTTAGTATGATAGTCAGAACTCAAAGGAGTGTGAAATGCCTTTGTTTTTGGTGCTGTACCTGGCCTGGAACTCTTTGGTGCAGAGAGAGTGTGTGATATCTTCAATGGAGTCACACAGACAGTGTGTGTAGTCATACGTGGGGTATATGCACCTGTAGACACAAAACAAGATAAGAGCGGCACAACATCAAGGCTAGACAAAACTACTGCGTGTGAATTCTAAGATCTCACCAGGTATCTCCCGTCCTGTGATGTGGCGTGTATTTGATCCGGTAGGCCACCGGGTCCATTTTTCCATCTTCCATGACCAGTTTCATCCTGAGAGTGACCTCTCCCTCCGCAAACATGCCCTTCTTCATCCTTTCAAACAGGATTAGAGACTCCTCCACGGGCCGATCTCTCCAGGGTGACGGAGGGACGTTGTGACCCTTCAGCTCCTCACCACGCTGGTGGCACACGTACGCGTGACCCCTGGAAAGTCCAAGAAACGACGCGTTTTATCTTTTTCAACATCGCCAGGAATGGCATATTTAGCTTTAAATGCAGACGTGTGTCCATTAGCTCACCTGCGAATGAGATCGACAGCAAGATCGTAGAGACGCTGGAAGTGATCTGACGCGTGCGTGATGTCATATGGTTTGTACCCTGAGCAATGACAGACATAAACGTGAACGACTAGAGACAGAAATCTGTTGAGAATGTCATTTTGTGCTTTGGGGTTGGAAATGATCTGGAACAAATTATCTTATCCTATATTATGAATATTTCTGGCTCATGAGACGTTTGTGTAATAAAGGTTAGGTTAACGTTAACTATGAATCCTCACCAAGCCACTCCACCATGTCTTTGATGGCGGTAAAGTATTTCTCCTCCTCTTTCTCTGGGTTTGTGTCGTCATAACGCAGGAAGCAAATGCCGTTGTTGGCCTTCACAGAGACAATGAAGTCAGACATCAGCATTGTCTAGCTGTTTATGTGTGTGAGTGTGTATGTATGTATGTGTGTACCTTGGCATAACCAAAGTTGAAGTTAATAGCTTTGGCATGACCAATGTGCAGAATGCCATTGGGCTCAGGAGGAAAACGCGTGCGGACCTATAGGGACAACAAGAATGGCAAATGATTTTAACAGCAAACAGAGATATGTGAAGTCAACACAAATCTAGCATTGACCCCATTTGCTTCAATGTTTCTTAATCTTCTTTTCTTAAGACATGTAATAATGTACCTGTCCACTAGTGGTCTCCAAGTGCTTCTTCAGTAAAGTCATGGTGTTGGGGGTCACAATATAACCCTCCGTCTTGTAATTCTCTCCTAAAGAAAATCAAATCAAATAACTTAAATCACTTTGGTAATTCACCATTGTTCACCCTTCAGCCAGTGCTTATTTTTACTGCATACAATTATTTTCCCCTTGTTTTCCAAATCTATCAACACATTTACAAATATATAACAAGTAATAACCCATGATATGTTTACCTAAAGAGTACGTATTACGAGATCATGTAAATGACATTTCATGCAGTGTGTAATGTTGCCGTGTTTGAACGTAAACAGTCTGCCAAGTTGTAAAGCCGAAGGTGAATGAATAACAAAGTTTTTGTCTTGGAAAAAAGGAGTCGACTCCTTTTAGTCGTGCCCTAGTCCGATTCGCAAACCGCCGCAGATTTATGTCACTGCATATAGTCCCCGCTAGGACTGCCCGCGAAACACTGTAGCTCGTGAGCCTCATTCGCGGTAGACCAATCACAGCAGACTAGACCATCTGACCAATCAGATCAGAGTAGGCTGGCGGACAGGACGGGGTAAGACAGATGATTCGCCGAACTAATAATTTGAGAGTCAGTCAAGAAGTAAGGTAAGAAAAACTGCCTATTACAACAAAATAATAGTGTATTTACACCTTGTACGTTTTACTCTTTAAGAAGCAATATGATAAGATATCAAGTCAAGTTTCAAATTAGACTTAAATTTTTCATATTCCGTTGACTTTGATACTTTTTAAGAAAACAAGACTTAGTATTTTAATCCCCAGTTTCACAGACAAGGCATAGGGCTAGTCCAAGACTAAAATGAATGTTTGAGCAGTCTTAACTGAAAATAACACCTTAAAACATCTTAAAATATGTCAGCGCCTTTGTTTTGTCTCAAGATGCACATCAGTAATGTTTTTTACCATGGCATTTTACAAAAGTAACTTAAATATCCTAATTTAACTAAGGGTCTGTGGGAAAAAATGTATTTTTTCTTCTAGAGTAAATGTATCTTGATTTAAGGTTTTTGTTTTCCACCAGAAAATGAGACAAAACATTAGAAATTCATTTTGCGGCAGTTATTTAAGACTGACTGATTTGTGTCATTTTTAAGGTGATTTCGGACCAGTAAACATTGTCCAAATGTTTCCTGATGATTCACTCTATACTAAAGAGTGTAGTGTTTCTGGGAAAGTGCAAATGAACAGACATGGTGATGTGCAGTGAGGTAAAGTCTCACCTGGCTTGTGGAACTTGAGAGCTTCACCTCTCAGCTGCTCCATCAAAGATTTCCCCTCCGTGTTCCCGTCACCTATAGAGGAAGAGACAGATGTCAATTTCATTATTGTAATGTGAAAAACAATCTTTTCAGCATTTCCTTTGTGTCCGTTTAAATAAAAAGTAACTGCATTACAACATTCTCATGATCACTGAAAATAATCTGGAAATCATTTAAATGAAAAACTAAACATGATGTATGCACAAGCATTCTTATACCACCGAGTCAATAAATGATGGTGTTTAAATTATACTTCATTCCTATGTTTCGTATTTCTTAAATGTGTTTTGTGTAGCTGTTTTGCAACAACGCAATAAAAAGTGGGATATAAATACATTTGAAATGAAGTAACATTTGACGCTTCTGTCAAATGTGGCTTCATCACTGACACCACTTGTCTTACCGTTTACAACAGAATCCTGTTTAGGCTTCAGGTCTCTCTCAACCGCTTTGGGCTTGGCTGCCTGTGACGAGAGAATCAAGAAAAAATGTAGTGCATTTCAGAGCTACGTAGTTGCCATTATCAGAGTTCCCTGTGTGGAAACATACCTTGGGCTTTTTCTCCAGGTCGGCTTCGGTTTTCGGACCCAGGAGATGCAACACCTGAAAAGCAGCACCCTTTTAAAACGACCAAACTAATAAAACGACTTCAAATAATACAACTTTTTTTAGAAACACACACCTGCATATCCACTTCGTTCTTTAAAATCTTGCCATCAGCCCATTTGAGAGCAGCTCTGGCCTCTCCTGAAAGGCACAAACTGAAGGTATTACTCAGCTGCACAATACATCACTGTATGTATAGTAGAACAAACACACACAGGTTTGCCTGACCGGGGGGTGGGGGGGCTGCTGACATCAGCTTTAGAATGTAAAGCTTTCGTATTTATTAATATCACTTTAAAATGTAACGTTCTGCTTAATTTATTATATTATATCATTACAATTTATGAATTTATAGTCCGTATAATATTTGACCTGTGTGTCTCTCTTTTATCTTAAATGTGTGCTTCTCTGAGATAATCACGCTGTGTGTGTGTGTGTTCACTTTTTTTTCTTTTAACTTGTATAACTTTAATGTTTGGCTTATAGTCGATATGTTTCATTTACTATATAAAGTTGTTATACAAATAAAGTTGACTTGACTACAGGCCGTCTCACCCATGAGCAAGCCCATGTTGAAGCGATATCTTTCTACCAACAGCTGATCCTTGTACTTCCTGATGATAGACTCCACCTGTAGAAGAATCAGAGACATGTTACTAGCTGACAGCCATAAAAATGACATCAAATCATTTTTAAAAGAAGGTGCTGGCTTGAGATTTGGTGGAAACATTGGGAACTCTGAAAAAGCGTCTACTTTCTAGTATTGCTATCCTTCATTTTACAACAGAGTTGACATTTGTGTTCATACTTTTGACTTCTGTCTTTGTTTCTTTTTTTCCAAAGCCAGGTACAACTTTATATTGTGGCAAAAGATTGCTGATAGAGCGGCCCTACCGCATCCTCGATCTGCTCAGGTGTGACTACCACACCAACTCCACAGAACGTCTCAAACGCTTTCTGGTCCACAGGGTCCTGAGGATGACTCTTCATAAAGTCCAATGCAGCTGAAGAAAAAGAGACGGTGGGTTAAATATCTTGGTAGCAACCATCATACAGTATGCAATGTCCCCTAGGAACAATCGGCGAACAAACATAAGACACATTTTCAACGTATGTTCCACAACATTCTTTCACCTTAGAAATATTTGAAAGCACATGCTTTGTGGTTCAGTGTCTGAGCATATATGCGAGCTACTATTCGTTTATAGTCCACGAAGTACACTACATTTGGAAATTCTGGCCTGTTTATAATTCGCGGAATACCAAAATCCTCAAAAGGCTCTCGTGCTTGGTCCCTACACTCCGGAACACGCTAAAGATCAACTGTCAGACTGCGGTTATCTGGCCAGAAGCTCAACATCATCTCCACACATTATAGAACGAGGATGTAGTATGCGTCATGTGACACATCAAACAACATAACATAGGCTTTTTTTCTGTGCTTGGTTAGCATCTATAAACAGTATTTATCCTGTGCTTCACCGCAGTTAAGTTAACCTGCCAGAGGTGAACCAGCCTTCCCAGTTGAGCATGTTTCTTCCAAGAAGAGTTTTATGTTTACTTCTACATTACAGTTTGGTTCTTTGCCACTGTCACTTTTGCTTACCGGGGGACTGCTGACATATATTATGACACACATCCTTTCTTATTGTTACTGTAAATACAATGTTTCCATCGCGATCCTATAGACACTTCACTGGTTTCTAGCCTGTAATGTAAAATCGACATCCTAAGAAGCATTTTGTATCATTTTCCTATTTCTATAACATTTTTGGGTTTTCCTTCACGGCATTACTTTTGTGATAAAACATATTCCGTGGCTTTGTGACAATGCAAACTGTGGAAAGTGCTACGGAAATAAAAGTTACTGTAACTCAACAAATCTCTGATGACCCAGCAAAAGCCCTGTGTAGAAAGTTAAAGGCTATATTGCACTTTGTACAAGCATATCAACCAGTGGCGGCCGGTCAATCCAAAAAAAGTTATCCAGAGAAGAAAGCTACTTTAATATGCCAACAATAAGTTTAATATATATCGCAAATTAATAACGTAATAAAATAATTTAGTCATACTATTCCACCGTTAGTCATATTATCATTTATTAAAAAATCAAAATTGTATTTTGTTCATACGTGTGCGGGGCGCCGGACAAACGAGTGTGTATGTAGGCACGAACATTTTTGAAAAGCATGTGATTTGAGGCTGAGCTCTAATTGGCTTGTTTCAAATCGTCCTTGGGGCGCAGCACTCTGCGCCCCAAACCCTCCCACTTTTGTTGTAAGCGAATCAATATTGTTTTTATATTTTTGGCCTCATGTGATTGGACCGTTCTTAACGCCTCTCATTACTGCTCAGCAGATTGTCATTTGACTGACAGGTACTGATTAACGTGGAAGCAAGCGAAATTATCTCGAGATGAAAGAAAATTCGGTTTTATCTTTATAAGAATACCCGTTCCAAAGGCGTTCGGATGAAGAAAAAAAACGGATCAAGGAGCTTGGACCAGATCTACCCAACTTGCAAATTCAGCAGCAGTCAAGTGATCGCGGTCGATCTTACACTCGGTGCTTTTCCAGCACTTCTTATGGAAAACGGAGTTGGCTAGCTGGATGCGACGTAAGTCATGCCTTTTATTGTTTTCCCTGTTTGCTGTTTCAAAGTCTTGGCACCGAAACGTTGTGGACAACAACAGGGGTTTGCGATTTAAAACATCTCTCTGATACGTGCAAGCAACATGAAAGTAGCCGCAGCCATCTTGACAACGCTATGAGGCTCCAGTTTTTTGGGAAGCTTAGCATTGCTGAACAGCTAGATGAAGGCTACAGGATTGGCATTAGAAGGCACAATGAAGAGGTCACAAAAAATCGACACATCCTGTCTAGAATAATAGACTGTGTAAAATTTTGTGGCGCATTTGAGCTGGCTTTGCGTGGCCACAATGAGAGCGAGAGCTCAGATAACCCCGGGATATTCCGTGGCTTGGTCGACTTTGTTGCTTCTCTTGATGGAGTTTTGAAAGAGCACCTCGAGAATGCCTCTGTGTTTAAGGGAACTTCGAAAACCGTGCAGAACGAGCTGTTGGACTGTATGTTGTCTGTTATGAGGGAACACATAATCCAAGAAGCACAAAACAGCGATTTTCTATCAATCCAGGCCGACGAGACCACCGATATTGCCACACAGTGCCAACTTGTGCTTGTGCTGCGCTACATTGATGGCAAAAGCAACGTACAGGAGAGGTTTTTTGCTTTTATTCATCTGCATTCAAC
The DNA here is from genome assembly GCF_024868665.1 of Triplophysa rosa. NCBI lineage: Eukaryota > Metazoa > Chordata > Actinopteri > Cypriniformes > Nemacheilidae > Triplophysa > Triplophysa rosa. The sequence goes on along the minus strand of NC_079906.1, from coordinate 360,882 downwards.
TACAGCTGATTCCATCGCTACAGCACTAAAAGAGCATCTTACTGTCATCCTTCCAGAGGATCAGAAGAGTAAACTCATCTCCCAAGCGTATGATGGAGCCAGCGTGATGAGAGGTGCCACTGCAGGTGTTCAAAGGAAGATTCAAGATGTGTACCCAAATGCCCATTACATCCACTGCTATGCGCATCAGCTCAATCTAATAATGCAAAAGGCCACTTCTCACATACCCAAAGTTAGAATTTTTTTTCTAACCTTGGAGGATTTGCCAGCTTTTTTTCAAGATCACCCAAGCGCACAGATGTTCTTGATAAAGTAGTTGCCCATAGACTACCAACATCAAGCAGTGTTAGATGGAACTTCCACAGCCGTGCCATCAATACAGTGTTTGAGCACAGAGAGGGCCTCATTCGCTGTTTTGAAACTATTCGAGACTCAGGTGACTTTGACCCTGTTACCACCAGAGAGGCAGGAGGCTTTGCCATGCTGCTGGAGGATCAGGATTTTAATTTTTTTCTGCAACTTTTCCACAACATCATGCCACACGTGGACATCCTCTATGCCAAACTCCAGAAGAAGGACATAGATTCAGTCCACATTAAGGGGAGCATCCAGCAGTTCCAGCAGGACATACAGAAGATCAGGTAGCAGCTGTATTCCTTCTTTTGAATTTGTTATCATTATTATTGTTATTAGTCATACATTTTCTTAATCCTTTGCAGAAATTCTCTCCATTCTCTGGTTAACCAAAGCAGTGAAGGAGCTTCTCAACCAAAGAGGCGGCGGTTGCTTAGTCCAGACGTCCATGAACGGATTGCAACAGAGGTAGGTTTATTGTAGTCCTTGTTACTCTGCAGTTTTTCATAGAAAAGCTATCAAAGGAAGCTATCAAAAAGAAAGTAAATATTAACAACAAGTTAAACGGCATGGTTTCATTTACCCTCTTTGGGTACTAAATGTGTTCTCATGTCTTTGAGTTTATAATTTTTTTGCTTAAATATTGTAGCAAAGAGTAGATCCTTTGATATTGGGCTTTATTAAACTTTATGAAACTATACTACATTTATTTGCAATGCATATTTTACTACAAGTCAATCTATTTAACCATTTTCATAGTCTTTAAATAGTGATCTAAATAGATTTGTTATTCTTAGGTTTCCTCTAGTGGTGTGCCCTCTTTATCTGATTGATATGAAAATGGCTGATAATAAAAAAATGCTATTAGCGCCCTAAGCATCAGAAGTTCATGAAACTTGGCATGTTTGTCTAGTCCATATGTATGAAGTTTGGATAAATCAGGGATTCAAACACTGAAACTGGTCTCCGTCTCTCTATGACTTACAACTGATCATGTTGCAGTTGAAATTGACATTTTGTCATCACTACATCATTTTTGTTTTTGTCCTTCACTCTGTAGGTCTGTGACACCATACTCCAACACACCATGGAACGGTTCTGCTTCACAAGCCACCTCGTTAGTGCCACCCTGCTGCAAGCAGACAGGTTTGAACAGTACACAGTGGCGTTTCCTGAAGATGCACTGAGTAGGACTTTGAAGGCCTATCCAGTGCTCAATGGGAGTAAGCTAAAGACAGAGCTTAGTCTCATCTACTGCAAGGAAGAGTTCAGAACCTGTTGTGGTGCTGTGGACCTACTGCAGCTGTTTAAGGAGAACAATCTTGAAGAAGTCTTTTCAGAGACTGTCACTCTCCTAAAGATCCTCATCACCACACCCATGACCACAGCAGAGGCTGAGAGGTGTTTCTCAACTTTGAAAAGAGTTAAGACTTTTCTGAGAAATAGCATGACCCAGGAGAGACTAAATGCATTGGCCATGCTGTCAATGGAGAAGAGAATGGTGACTGAGATCATTGACTTTAACCAGAAGGTCATTGAGAAATTTGCAAGTCAGAAAGAAAGGAGAGCAAAATTTATTTTCAAATAGTGTTAATGGCCAATGATTAGGTAACTATAGTGTGTTGTGTTTTTTTTAATGATTACCTTGATTACTTCATTACTGATAATAAACCCACATTCAATTCAAATTCACTGATTCATAGTACATTTATTTGCATGTATTAACATTGACTGTAATAATGATACATCACCTGATTAATGGCTATTTATAGTCCTGCATTACTGACAGTTGTTGTTTGTGCCCCCCCAAATATTTTTAGCACCAGCCTCCACTGATATCAACATCATGTTAGTTACACTTTCGCTCTTTACAAATGTCCTTACATAAAATATGAAGAATTGTTTATGTTTACGTTTGTGTATTTACAAATATGAATGCAAGTTACTAGATGTGACAACAGAAGTTACCTGACAGCTGCAGATCGGTGGTTATTTTTTGTTTGATGATGTATTCTGTGAGGAAGGACAGTCGATTCGGATCTTTGAGCCGAGTCACCATACTGTACAGTAGAGTGCCTGTAGTCTTATCAATGCTGGCGGATCCCAGCAGCCCTACAGCCTGCACAACAACAATGAACACACCTGTCATTCACAGGAGCCATAACTGTACAAAACTCCTCCAAAAACTTCTCATAAAAGATGGCATGTAAAGGGATTGTCACGCCTGCTCGCTGCAGTGCGTTACAGTATGTTACACACATTGTGTTTACGGTGGTCGTACCTGTTCAATAGCTTTCTTGAGATTCAAAGAGAGGGTCTCGTTTTTTTGAGTTTCCTTCGCTTTCTGTTCACTAAGACCAATTAACATGAAGAGAGACACCACGTCCGCCATTTCTGCTGTCAGCGCACGAACACTACTGCGCTTCCGACAACTCTACGAGACTTATCCACCGATCCTCTTTCTCCAATCATATTTAAATTCGCGGATGCGTCGTCCAATCACATTCATCATCGGTGTGCTGCGCTTGACAATAAGTTGCATCAGACGTGCATTGCCATGTGAAATAGGAATTTGTCAATAATTGTCATCTTTTGAAATATATACATAAACATAAAAGCCATAAAGCCATATAGACTACATAAATGATGATATAAGCCTACAGGTGTAGACCATAGTTTAAATAAAAAGACGTTTGCTTTGAAGTCACTCCGGGAACGTTTTCTTATGTCCAGCTAAACTCAGTGAAAGTGATTAAATACTCACATTTTGAACGGATTTTACATTCACGAGTAAAGATTTGTTTAATAACCTATATGTATTTAGTTATGTATGTTATTTTCCGCGGATCGGCACATAGTTGTTATTAAGTTGTTAAAAAATAGATATCGCCAGGGTGGATTTAAATTTGTTGTAAGGTCACATGTCTTGAAATTAATAGATATAACTTTAACATTTTATACCAATTATAACGTGAATAAAATGTGTCCGATGAGGGAAAAAAAACGAGATTTAAATGCTACGTACTCCACGCGCCCCCTGGAGGACAACCACTTTTTCCTCACGTACAGATATTAGCTAGCAACACTTGGAGCTAAATGGATTATAGCTCGTGGAGAGTGCACTCTTATTTGAGGTAACATAATAATTAAATCTATACGGACACGTGCTTGTCTTTAAATTATTTTACATTATTCGTGATTTTAGTAAGTTGTTTCACTTTTGATTTGTGCAAACAATATATATTTCCTTCATAGCACCTGTAATCCACAAACTCGTCTATTTTCTAATACATTTCTTTGGTTATTCTGTTATTAGCTGACTTCATCTCTCCTCGTGGTGTTGTGGCATCATGTCCAAGCATGTTGTGCTCTCTGCTGGATGTAAAGCATGGAGGTCGCTCTCGTGCCCACGGTCAGAACTCTGGCTGGATCTCACACTGGGATGCGGTCAGACTTTTCGGTAGAATCTAAATCATAAATCCACACCTTTTTTGTATTTGATGTACTACTACTGCTACTTCGTTAATGTTTCTGATTCTAGTTTATTTCTATAGCGCTTTTCACAGGTTTGTATGGAAGCCTGTTTCCATGGGGGTTCCAGGGTTGGGATTTTTTTTATTTTATAAGTCATGACTTAGTATCTCAAAATAATGAGAAACTAAGTCGAATTTCGACTTAGTAACTCATAATAATGACTTAGTATCTCATAATAATGAGAAACTTTCTCATAATAATGACTTAAGTATCTCAAAATAATGAGAAACTAAGTCAAAATTTCGACTTAGTGACTTAGCATCTCATAATAATGAGAAACTCGTAATAATGACTTAAGTATATCAAAATAATGAGAAACTAAGTCAAAATTTCGACTTAGTGACTTAGCATCTCATAATAATGACTTAGTATCTCATAATAATGAGAAACTAAGTTGAAATTTCAACTTAGTTTCTCATTATTATGAGATACTAAGTCATTATTATGAGATACTAAGTCATTATTATGAGTTACTAAGTCGCAATTTCGACTTACTTTCTCATTATTATGAGATACTAAGTCATTATTATGAGATACTAAGTCATTATTATAAGTTACTAAGTCGAAATTTCGACTTCGTTTCTCATTATTTTGAGATACTAAGTCATGACTTATAAAATAAAAAAAATTCCCAACCCTGGCGGAAACAGGCTTCCATACAAACCTGTGAAAAGCGCTATAGAAATAAACTAGAATCAGAAACATTAACGAAGTAGCAGTAGTAGTACATCAAATACAAAAAAGGTGTGGATTCATGACTTATAAAATCTAAAAAAAATTCCCAACCCTGGCGGAAACGGGCTTCCATAGGTTTGCACTGTTGAAAAGCAGTTTTACAGAAAACACGTGTGTTGTGTTCAGAATATGATATTCAACGAGGAAAACTGTAGGGCAGACCTGAAATTTATCCACTGGGACAGGTTGCTCATGATAAGTTTTTCTCTTTTGGATACACATCATTTTAACAACATGTACTGGTACATCAGGCACCATAAGACCAGGAATATGCATTAAGAAAGTAAACGGGATACATTGTGACATTTATTTAGTTGATTATGTGTCCTGGTATTTCTCTCAGGTGGCGTGAGACTGCAGATGGACACTGGACTGGTGTAATGCGGGGGAGAGTGTGGACACTGACCCAAACAGAGAACATGTTATGGTACTATGTGTATGGTCATCAGATGAATCCAGGAGCAGAAAGCGGACAGAAGTGTAAGGTCAAGGGGGAGAGAAGGTCAGGAGAAATGATGGATATAAAAGAGGAAGAGGAGAAAACGTGTACAGTGATGTCAGATCTTGACCACAAAGATGAGGAACTTCTAAGGGACTATTTCCAATTGGATGTTAAATTAGAGGACCTCTACAGACACTGGAGCGCAGTGGACCTGCACTTTAAACAAATAGCTAATGTCTTTACAGGTACAATTCAATTTTATTATTATAGTGCTTTCATAATTTAACTTGGATCAAAGCAGCTGTACAAGAAAACCAAAACCAAGAAAAACAACAAACGTTGTTAAGTAAGATGCATCTTAAAAGTGAAATAGAGAAGGGAATAAAGCAAACGCATACACATACACAAACACGCATACATAGACATTGTATACAATGTACAACTCACATGGTATTACTGCAAGTCTTACAGGTCAAAGAGAATTTGCAATAATATCATGGGTTGCAGTTAGCATTCCTGGAAAAGACAGTTATATGTCTTTACAATTGGTCTGATATTTCTGATTAAACGTTCACCTTTCATTATTTCATTATTTGAATGCTGCTCAATTTGCATAAACACTAAAGGCCAATCAGAATTAAAGGAATGGATTATCCAAAAAATAAATGGTAAATAAAAAAATGAAATGGTAACACTTTACAGTATGTGAGTATTTGTTATCATTAGTAAACGCTAACTAACATGACGTAACAATAAGCAATATAGTTTTCAATGTTACAGTTACAACGTTTGATTATAACAATGTATTACTAAATAATAAAATGTTTATGAACTAACAATAATAAATGATAAATGCTGTAAAAAAGACTTTGTTTTTAAACATTTTCAGAAAATCATGTTTTTATTGTGCATTCCAATTAATGTCAATCAAACTGAAGTTGGGTTGTTTTGATTAAGTTATAATAAACAACTTAATAACATAATAAATAGCATGATTTTAAAAACAAAGTTATCGGTTTTTGCAAATAATCTCTTTTGTTTATTGTTAGTACATATTAGCTAATGCAATAACTAATTGTACAACCTTATTGTAAAGTGTTACACGAAAAAATCATTTTTGTTTTTAGATTAATCTGGTACACTACTGAGGATTTCTCATTAATTTTTTTGTTAGGAGTTGAATTCTCTCCCCATTCATAATGAAGACAGTGGCACATTTTGTTAATATCTTTTGTCTATGGTGTCATGAAAAGTGTGCAGAAGAACCCAATTGCAGGCAGCGGGGAATGAGGTTAACAAAAAACAAGACTTTATTTACAAGAAACACAAAACAAAAACCCACGATGGGGGAAAACACAATACAACAAGATAATAACAGGACGACTACTAACTAACACTAAACTGAAAATAAACAACACTAGATAAACCAAACTAAACACTTACTAACTGACAGGACACTCCAAACGGACCACGAGCACGGGAGACACAGGAAATAACAGGATACAATAAACAAGGAACGCCACCAATACACCATATACAATGCACAAGAACAGGACAAAGAAACAAGAGGGTATTTAAAGGAAAGACAAACAAGGGATAACGAACGAGGACAGGTGTGGAACATAAAACACAAGTGGGAGACAATACAGGAAACGAGAGGGGCGGGGCCACAGACAAGACACTAGAAAACACATGGGAAGTAAAAAACAAACATCTCATGGCTTCTCACATAAAACAAGGGATCCTGCCGTGATTCTGCTACAAGATCAAAAAAGACATGACCAGATGGGCAGAATCACGACACTATGGTATACCTCAAATTGTCCAGTTCAACCTATAACAATGATCTCCTGGCATGAACCTAAAACAAACAAAATCACAAATGTCATTTTAAAGCACAACATTTTAACTTATGTCTGTAAAAAACATAGATTTCGGTGCAACCTTCTGCTTTTTCCTTTTTTTTTTACTCTATATGGGTCAACACTCTCAGAAAAAAATATAGAAAGACTATTAGATAAAAATACATTGAAATGTTTCTCTAATCAAAACAAAATGTTCTGTTTGTGTTTTTCAGGAGTGCGTATGTTGCGTCAGGACCCCGGCGAGTGTCTTTTCTCATTTATTTGCAGCTCTAATAACCACATCTCACGGATTCAGGGGATGATTGACAGACTGTGTCAGACACTCGGGACACCCCTCTGCACGCTGGATGATGTGGCCTACCATGATTTTCCCCCTCTGCCAGTTCTTTCAGGTATACCAGCACACTAAATCTTTATTTTTGCGCATAATGTACCACAGCTTTCAATGACAGTCTGACGGTACACTATCCCACTTGTTGTGCATCTGCTTAACACATACATAAATAGGACCGAATGAGAGCACAATTGTGTCAGTAAGAAAATAGAGAGCAGGGGTATGATAAACATGAAATTTGAACGGCCACCAGATACTAGGCATAACAGTCAATAATACAGTTTAATATACAAACACAGTATAGAATTCTGCCATATTCCCCAATTAGATACAGATGTGTGATATGTACAAATACGCTACCCAATATCATCCACACCATAATGAAAAATGATGAAAGTGCCACAAAGGTTCATTTTTCTGTGTGTCTGACAGATGCTAGCGTGGAGATGCGTCTGCGTGATTTAGGTTTTGGCTACCGTGCACGCTTCCTGCAACAGAGCGCTCAACTCATCGTGAACTCTCACGGCCCGGACTGGCTCAAGTCGCTCCGCAGCGTTGCCTACCTGCAGGCCAGAGATGCGCTCCGGGCCCTTCCTGGAGTAGGTCTCAAAGTAAGTGTACATTTAGTCAGCACAGTCTTTTGAAGTTTGTGCAGATAGGCAAACTATGATTAGAAAGAGGTGCGTAAGAAATTTGAGATGTTCAAGAACCATATTTACATACGACAAACTTTTTACATCTAAATAGTAACTCATCAGGTCTTTGAGGTACAACTGTCACCCAGTTGAATGCTGAGGTTTGTTAGTGCCACACACAACAGAAATGCATTGGCCATATACATTCGTTGCGTATGTTTCTGGCATAGAGCGATTGTTCTAGCTGTTTTTTTTGCCTGGTGTTCAGGTGGCCGACTGTGTGTGTCTGATGTCACTTGACAAGGCTGAGGCTGTTCCTGTGGACACACACGTGTGGCAGATCTCCAAACGTGACTACAACTGCGCCGCCGGTAGCAGCCAAAAGACCCTGACCGATAAAGTCTACAAAGACATTGGTTAGGCCATAAACCATGAACAAATATCAGCTAGTTTATGCTATTCGTTTAATAATACGCCCTTTTCACATGACGTCACGCATCTTCCGTTCTGCCGCGAAGCAGTGTATCGTTACTTCCGCTAGCACTCCAGTTCATAAGGTGGCGGTAATGCACTTATAAGCTGGTTTGCCAACCGCCAGTAAAACTCAAGAAGAAGTTACTTCCGCTAGCGCCTCAGAATGGAGTTTACCAAGTCCCTTGCACACCTGCCACAAATACGGCTAGATGATGTACAACGTTGTGACAAGCAGAGCGGGACGAGAGAGATGCCAGACAGGTGCAACGCGCAGCTGACGCTCGTTATCACTCGCGTCACGGCCCTCGTCCAGCTCTGTCACAAACATCTTTTTTTCGCTAACGACAAGATCAAAGCTAGAGAAAGGATACAAATTCTTCGTTGAACAGTACCTGTTTGATTATGAAGGTAAGTGTTTTGTTTTCTTTTTGTGTTAGCGAAGGTGCTAGGATAAGTACTTGAATACGTGTTCTGTCAGTTTTTCCACTTTTGTTAAATTCCAGCATGACAGCAAAACGGAAGTTCTTCTTCTTCTTGTTGTTTGTTGTAAGACGGATGTTATGATACACTGCTTTGCGAAAAGGCGGAAGTTAAGTGACGTCATTGTGAAAAGGGCTTATTAGACAAATCAATCAAGTTACTTTTATATAGGACAACATAAAAAAGGACTGGAATAAAGGCGTCGTTTTTGTTTCTCTGTTTGCAGGTGATTTCTTTAGAAACCTCTGGGGTTCTTATGCTGGCTGGGCTCACTCGGTGAGTTATACTGCACTACATTCATTGGATAATACTGTTATCGTACATTTTGTTGATCTCATTTATCGCCTTCTGTGCGTTAGGTACTTTTTTGTGCTGATCTTAAAAGATTTCAGAAGCTGAAGGAAGACATTCCTGTCCTGAAGGATGAGAAGGAGCCAAAAAAGATCAAAGAAAAAAGAGATGATAGAGATGAAGAAAAACAGAAAAAGAGGAAAAACAGCAAAAAGCGTCAGAGGACATGACTTATGATACTGCAGATCATCTGATCCATTCACACTTTAAAGGGATAGTTCACTCCAAAATGAAAACTGTCATCATTTACTCACCCTCATGTAATTTCATATCTGTATAAATTACTTTGTTCTGTTGAACGCAAAGAAAGATATTTGGAAGAGTGTTAGCAATTTTCAGTTCTGGGACATCATTGAATACCATAGTAGGAAAAATTAAAATGGTTGTGAAAGGTGCCCCAGAACTGTTTGTTTTCCTTAATTCTTCAAAATAAATGTATACAGATTTGACCGTAATTGATGACAGAATTTTCATTTTTTTACGACCTTTAAAGTAGTTCACTTCAAAATGTGACCCCATTGACTTTCCATAGTAATTTTTATTCCTACTGTGGAAAGTCAATGGGGGCAAATTATGAATTTACTCATTAAATAAGTGTACTCATTTAATACAACGTGATTATTAGTGTAGTGAATGAATTTGTTGCATTTGTGTGGATTACAAACTGATTCATTTTATTTGTGATTTTAAAGCAAAGGAAAACGTGTTTGTGTGTATGCACAGCTGTATGCTTTCAGACGTGCTGCATAAATCTGCATTTCAACACACTTAAGAGTTTGTTGTTCTATCAGGCTTTGTGAACCAGTCAGTATAAAACTCGTTATGAAGTTAAGAGTTTGAAAAATCTACAATTCACCTCCTTCAGGTGGTGCAACCATCCTGCACACATTTCATTTTGTCATCAACTAACCCAGGGGTGTGAAACTTCTGAAGAGCCACAGAAGCCAAATTTGTAACCCCAACTGAACACTCAAGAACAAGCTAATATGCATTGCCTGAAAATTACAGGCAATTAGTTTGAGTGAAAACTTTTATTGACTAACCCTTCATATCCATCTATACTGTATTCCCTGCAGAAGTACAGTGAGGGACAACTAGGTGGCCTTATAGTTGAAGTCATTGAGTCTGGTTTTAAAGACTGTTCACCGCAGTCCATTATAAAGGCCTTATCCTTTGAACCCTAAACATTCTCAGATCCAAATCTTACGGAGATTGGACAAAATAATGTTTTAACACACCTAGCCAGCAACTGACACCTTTGTGGTGTAGGCCACTTCAATTAAATCTGTGTCTGCTGCCATGTTTTTAAAAAAATTATCATCTACACTCTAAAAAAAAAAAGGTTCCTTTAGGTTCTATATAGAACCCTGGGGTTCTGTACTTGGCAAATAGAACCTTTTACAAAAAAAAAGGTTCTATGTAGAACCCTTGGAGGGCAAAGAACCTTTTTAATAAAATGGTTCTATAATTCATGTTTTGTGACTGAAGTGTAAACTAAAGATAACACAATAATTATAGACCTACACAACACATTTTGTGTCAAAAAGGAGAGTGACTGCTGTGGTCAAAAACAAGAGTCAACGAAATATTAATATTGTATTATAATATTAATATAAAGTGTACTGTTTATTTCCTGTAAACTTTTTTATGCAAGCATAATACATTTTCTAATACATTATTGTTTGCCTTTTTGGTAAATCATTTTGTATATCCAGGTGTTTTCTTTATTTTGTACCATATCATATTGTCAATGTTTAATTTAATCCGAAGGGGGCATTAAAAACAAATAATCGCAAAAATGCCCTCTGGTGGCGTATTATGTGTTGCACCATCCTTGAATTCCTATTGGTGGATTGGCGAAGATGAACCTCGAGACAGTGACAGTTTATTTTTAAAACTGAGGAGTCCGCCATTTCTGCCCGTTCATACCCTCGGGTAAGTAAAGTTTTTACATTTTTGAAACTATATTACCGAAATATTTAGTATAATAAGTTGATATTTATATTTGTTAGAGTAGCCCTAGTGTTAAATAGTTATACTAAATATAATATTTACCTCAGTTAAAAATACTGCTGGTAACGTTAGCACTGACGGGCTTCGTCAGCCGTCGGGTCAGAAAGTGCTGTTAAACTGATTTTGCTCCTGTTTTTAATGAATTAAGTTACATTTTCCCTTTATTTACTTGTCATTGTTAATTAAATTGGCAATATAAGACAGCTGTGTTATAAGGCGACGAGATAGACAGAAGCGTAATTTCAATGAAGCGCGTGGTCGCTGTTCGTTAACGGTAAGATAACGATAAAAGCAAACCGGGTGGAAGACGGAGGGATATGATATGTGAACGTTTGTCACAGTTTTATACATACTCCGTGAGTATTTTTTCACAGGCCTATGTTAACAGGTGTATAAGTTCTTAAGTTTGGGCCGCGGCCCGCACGGTCCATTTTCGTGCTGTCAGGCTCCTCCAACCCTGATCAAACTTAACTGCCTGCCTGTTACTCTTCAGTAATCCTGAAGATTTTGATTAGCTTGTTCAGGAGTGTTTTATTAGGGTTGGAGCTAAACTCTGAAGGAAAGTGGACACTGCTGGCCACAGCTGAGAACTTCCCGCCGGTCTGCATTAAAGCTGTACGATTGCAGTGCTCTGCAGCGTTCGTATCCGCACCGAGTCTGCGTATATGTTGGTTACTCAGAAATGTCAATTTTTTAAATGAAATTTCACAAATGAATTGCAAATGGAATAGAAAATATGATCCAGATGTCTACTCTATTTCTAATCAAGTTATTTTATCATGTGGGATTCAACGCCTGGAGTCATTTTGATTACCACGCACACTATTTTTCTAATTGAACATTTTGTTTCGGAAAATACATCACTATAGTCAATTGCAGCCTCCAATTCATGCTGACTTTTAAGTAACTTGTTTGTCTGATAGTGTGTAATTTGGATATATGCACCTGAAGTAAACAATTTTTTTGTGTTTAAGATGCTGCATGAAATGACAATGAGGTTTGGAACAGACTTGGCGAAGAACATGGAAACATCTCTAAATGAAATGGCCCCAAACATCATCAGGAGTGCAAAAGAAGGAAGTCAAAGGAAACTCTATGCCAATCTCATTGGACCAGCAGAGGAAACCACAGAAGGTAACTACATCATATTTGTTCCTTGCCCAGTGTAAAGTTGCATTATCTGCACTGTCAATGTAAACATTGTAGCACCTATAAATTGTATTAGAGAAAATGTGAAATAATTTTAGTATTATTAAAGTTTACCCAAAAATGAAAAATTCTGCCATCATTTACTCACTCTCTTGTCATTTCAAACCTGTATGACTTTGTTCACCAGAACACAACAGAAGATATTTCGAAAAAGGCTGGTAACTGAACAACGACGGTGCCCATTGACCTGCATTGGTTTTGTGTCCAATAGAAGTAAATGGCTATCAGCGTTGTTCAGTTACCAACGTTCTTAAAAATATATATATTTTTGTTTTCTGCTGAAGAAATAAAACCATATAGGTTTGAAATTACAAGAGAGTGAGTGAATGAATTTTAATTTTTGAGTAAACGATCCCTTTAGTTGATTTCTGTACCTAATGTACAATAATTTGTATCTGTTTGTAGGTCTTGTTAGGAGTGCTGCACTCATTTTATTGCCATCATTATTTAAAGAAAACGCCAGCTTCCTCTACAGTGTAAATATTGTAAGTATAGTCTTCTGTAGTTTTATTTACATTTGAGTCACTTGACTTTAAATAAAGGAACGGTTCATGTTTGTTTTACAGGAACCCAAAGGTCCTACACCAACCATAGTGTTTAACGGCTCTCCTGATCCCCTCAAAGCTGAAAGTGTCAGCATTATAATGGACAACGTGAACATCATAAGAGAGGCAGACATTGACATGACACAGGCTGTGGAATGCCTGTTTGCGGTCTATTTTCTTTTCAATGTTCAATACCCAGTTGCCATTAAGAACACAATGACTTTTATTCAAAAATATTTGCTTAAACTTAAGTCTCCTCACGACACAAGAACACCAATACCTGTACTAAAAATGTACTGTACAATCAACTTGTGTAAATTGTAGTGCTATTTAATATGTTTTAATTGTTCATGAAATGTTTTTATCTGCATTGTGATTCTTTTCCTCATTTCAGAGATGCATAAAGTTAAGTACTGTACTTAAACAAGCTTATGTATGTTTATAAAAAAAGTGAATAATTTAAACAAAATGGTTGAATGCAATGTAATTAAAGTGTAAAGTTTAGCTGTTTAATACAGAGATGCAATTTTAAAATATGTGTTTGTTTATGTACATGCAGTGCAAAAACAAGCTTATGCGTATGTTTATTAAAATGTGAAAATGCTTAATGGAAATTATTAAAACTAAATGGTTGAATGTAATGAAACATTTTAAATGTAAAATAACTTGAAGTTTTTCTGTCTAATACAGAGTACAGAGATGTGATTTTAAACTTTTACATAATAAAATGAATAAATATAAACTTTTTGAATTGTCTGGATTGGCTATAATTTATTATCAATAATAAATAACTCATAATAATAAAGAACCTTTAATGGTTCTATAAAGAACCATTTAGCTTGGATTCAACGAACCATTTGGGGTTCTTTTTATTGAACCCATTAAGTTGGTTCAATATAGAACCATTTTGGGGTTCCATATATGAAGCATGTGATAGAACCATTTCTGGTTCTAAATAGAACCATTTCTTTTAAGAGTGTAGACACACTACTGGGTGGTTTAATTCATATTTATCACTACACATAAAAAGCTATTAGTAGTAATTAAACGGCATTTGTGTTTTTTGCACAGGACAGGCTACATTTTGATTACTTAAGCCAGTGGTCCTCAACCTGGGGTGGGGGGGCACAGAGGTACTGAAGGTGGGGCGCGACGGTTCCACTAAACCCCAACCTTTGTAACTCAATCGCGAATGCACGGAGGAATGCGATTGCAAATTGACAGAGGGCAATGTTCCGTCTGAAGCTTATTTACATATAGTTTATACTGTATATACTGTATATAAAAACTATATCTAACATATTTTACACATCTTATCTATCCTCAATGTACAGATTGGGGGGCAGTTCTTTAAATGGGGTTACAGGGGGCCCGACCATGAAAAGGTTGAGAACCACTGACTAAAAGGGACAGTTAATGCAAAAATGAAAAATCTGTCATCATTTACTCACCCTCAGGTTGTTTCAAACCTGTATAAATGTCTTTCTTCCAAATATCTTTCTCTGTGTTCATTGGGAGAATGTTAGCAGTTTTCAGTTCTGGGACATCCACTACCATAGTAGAAAAAAAATGTGTTTTTTTGTTCTGTTGAACACATAATGAGATATTTTGAAGAATTTAGGAAAACAAAGAGTTCTCGGGCACCTTTGACTACCATTTGATTCTTCCTACTATGGTAGTCAATGATGTCACGGAAATGAAAATGACCTACATTCTTCCAAATATCTTTGTAATTTATAAAGGTATGAAATTACATGAGCGTGAGTAAATGATGACAGAATTTTCATTTTTGGATGAACTATCCCTTGAAGCATTGCCCAGTGAAACATTACTAGCTAAGTAGCTATGTTTATTATATTGTATTTCTGTCTATAGATCCGCCAAAAAATTACACACTGGACCTTTAAGTGTGCAATTTACTGTGCTCTCTCAGGCATTTATTTATTTCTCGTCACACTTGTCTCCCAAGGTTCCTGGTATAGTAGTAATATTTAGTGATATAAATATTGAAATAAAGTGTTTATATTCGGAAAAGTAACACCAGTGCCAAATAATTTACAGTGTCATTTCTTTTATTCTTATTTTTCTTACACTTTCTAGATTGTGCAAAGTGTATAAACATGCATGTAAGCAATATGCATTTCATCTTTTACAGTTTGCTCTATCTTTGTCACTTTTTTGTGCTGCCAGTTACTTACACTTTTGCACAACATTGCTGGTGTGGGTAGAACTCTCCTTTTTAATCCCACAAACGAATCCTTACACTACCCAATCACTTTTGGGTCACTTTGTCAAAAGTAAGGTTATGAAATAAAAACATGTTTTCTAGTGTCTTCTAAACATTTGCCTCTTTTCTGTGTTTGTATGTGTGCAGTGGCTTGTGTAATTCAGCGACTCGTCTTTATTGTTGTTAGTTCTGACAGGCTTCTACATCTGACATGAAGTGCAACTCCACTCCATATGATGAAACAAGATGAACCTTTTAGAACCTTGTTAACAGTTCCTTTGAATAAGATCAAAAACCTATACATTCATACCATGTCATCAACCCAAACAAACAAACAGGGACATTGAAAAAATGAGAGATTGGATTGAGCAAGTAGATTACGTAAGCATGACCCATGCCATGCTGCAATGTTCTTTCACTCAGAGACTTGCCAATGGCACGGTAACTCACACAGCAGAAAAGTTTCACCAGGATACCAAAGATTTTTTCAAGAGTCATGTGGCAGTCCAGTTACTCCGCTCCCATTCTCAAGCAAATATGGTATGTTGTCT
This sequence comes from Triplophysa rosa, assembly GCF_024868665.1. Taxonomy (NCBI): domain Eukaryota; kingdom Metazoa; phylum Chordata; class Actinopteri; order Cypriniformes; family Nemacheilidae; genus Triplophysa; species Triplophysa rosa. The sequence goes on along the minus strand of NC_079906.1, from coordinate 345,133 downwards.
GTTCATTTCTGTATGGTCAAAGAGAGTGCTTATGGTATTCAGAGAAGCACACTGAAAGTACAACCTGGTCCAGTACAAAGATTAAAATGTCAAGGAAAGTCTCTGTTGTTGTGTTTCTAACTGAAACTTTCCATGTAACCCATGCTCATAATGAAAAATAACCACATTTATAATTGTTTATAAGCAAATATTACTGTCATCTGTTTTTTATCATCAAAATTCACGTTTTTACTATGTTTTTATTGTGTTAGTTGCTATATTTTTTTAGTTATTATTACTTAATCAACACAACCCAACTGCAATTTGATTGATATAAATTGGAAGGCACAATAAAAAAACATTTTTTTAAACCGAGATCTGTTTTTTGCAAATAAACTCTTCAAATATATACGGAATAGACATACCAAGAATTATATGCAGTACATTATACAGTAATACAGGGTTATAACTAGTTAAATGAGAGCCACCTGGACGCATAATGAACAATACACTGATTTAAAGGTATAAACACTTATAAGTATTACCATTATCACACATTATACAACACAATCACGACCATGTGTGACTGAAAACAGAGTGCTATAGGGCCTAGCATATAGTGCAGACACTGAATGTGGTGTCTGGCGATGCTAAGTGTGTGATGTCATTACCCCTGACTGGGCAGCCATTGGGAAACATGCACAAACACGTGAGGAACAGGCGACTTGTGCTGCCTGATGGCACTAGGCAAAAAAAATAGTTTTTTGTTAAAGCTGCATTTTAAAGCAGCAGATGTCAGTTTGTCTGTTTTTATCCATTTAATGTGTATTTCTATTTCTGCTTGTCTGTGTCTCACCTCGTACGGACAGTTGATATTAAATGGTGATTCATGTGGTCAGTGATGGAAATAGCTGAGGTTTACTCTAGTTGGGGAATTTTTTTTTATTTTGAAACCCCAGAAGCATAAAATGCCCCTTTATGAAATATGCAGTGTTTAGGGGCAAATGGAAGCTCTCAATATTTTGGGGCCCCCGTGTGCCCCCCGCTGCATGTGGTTTTTCGGGATAAATTTAGGCTGGCCAGCTAAATAGCCTTAGTAGGTGACCAGATTACAGTAATCCTGTTAACCAGCAGATGACCCATAGGTCATATTCTAAACACACACATAAACTGAAATGTTTATCACGAGCAAAACATTTGAATTCTTACAGTTGGAGCGTATTGCGCAAAGAAAACAGTGCATGCAATAGATCCAAATTTAGCAGCGAGAAATGTGATCACACGAGAAATGAAACAATCATTGTCAATTGAATTGTTAAACAATCAGACATAGTTGCAACATATTGAAGGTGTTTACCAATAGGATCCCACACATACACACACAGGTGGTATAATGACATGATAAATGACGCGTGTCTTTTGTTCTCGCTGAATATCCTCAGCATTGATTCACTCTTCTATTAGCAACACATAAGAAAAAACACCTTCTGTTGTGTCTAATCTCTTGTGGTCTCCAACTGTGCTCATGTATTACAGTGTTCGGTGATGCCTAAACAGGTTTTTATAAAAAGACTTGATCAATTAAAGGATTACAGAATATGCTTTTTTGTGTGTGTGTTGTGACCGTTTCACTGTCTGTCTATGGTAACAGGAAAGTGTAATGAAAGTCATTTGCTATAATCCAGTCTAGATTAACAGGATAGCGTGATAACTCTCAGGGATTATTGATCCCTCCACAGACATTCAGAACAGGATGCACTTCATTAAATGCTTACAAATATATATTAAAAAAAAGAATTTCATTATCAAATGTGCTTCACAGTATAGTGGTTCTCTCTTTAAAAGAATAAGCATGAAAAGGCACTAGTAATGTGTAAAAAGCATTAGGCCTATTGATGACATACGAAATAAATGTCAAATATGACATACGAAATAAATGTCAAATAAAACATACGAAATGGACCAAAGAAAACGGAATACTATAGGTTATTTTTAGCCTTTGCTGAACTCAGGTAAGAATATGAGGCTGCGCGAGTGCGCGTTCATGCTTATACACATGTGAGTCGAGGAGAGAGAGAGAGAGAGAGAGAGAGAGAGAGAGAGAGAGAGAGAGAGAGAGAGAGAGAGAGAGAGAGAGAGAGAGAGAGAGAGAGAGAATGGGCTGTATTTTGTGTCGCAATGTCTCTCCAGCAGAACTGAAGGAGGTAAGGAGATATTGCGCCTGCAGGAACTGTCGTGGATGAGTATCTGGTTTGCGATGGAAATACAAATGAATGCCATACCAACGACGTGAAGACAGCAAAGTACAAACCCGAGTGTCGAAGCGTAAGAAAAAATTACCTCTTTAATTTACCAGGTTATAATGAATCGTGTCGAATACACGCGTGTACTTGTGTATGGGTAATGGAATATAGCTCGTGACAGCTAACGTTACCTGCAGTCAACAGATCTCTTAGGTAGCGTCAACGTCACGACCAAACTATTACCTTACAGATAAACATGATGGGTATTGTTTACTTCGTGTAGCAAGAGAACGTGTTAGTAATTATAACGACAGAGGACGCGACCGTCGCGTCCGTATAAGCGCAAATTGCAGTTCGTCATACTCCGTTGGCGCCTATGATGGGCAATGTTGCTGACTCAGAACGCGCCACAAATGCGCCTTATTTGAAATGCGCAATAACGGTGCGAATCGACCCAGCTCACAATTACGTTGTGACGTACCTGGACCGGACCATATTCGTTGCCACGAGGTACCAAGTAACCTTCCAGCGACGTTACTTTGTGATTGCCATATTTGTCGTGACGACGTAACATTGGACGTTGCTGGGACGTGGTGATTACCTCCTGAAGACATACCTGGAAAGTGCCATATTCGTCGCAGTGACCAAATAACGTTTCTGATACGCGATGAGCACGTCATAACGACCAAACAGTCACGTTATTAAAACGTTTTTTATTTTATTTAAACAATGATCATCCCTCACATCAAGGATTTCATTCATTTGTGATTTAATGTGTGCGTTAAAGATTAAATGTTATGCATAATTGGAGTAATTCTCTATTCAAATATGTATAAAGCACAGTATAACGAATAATAACTCAACCCAGCACTGTACATCTCAATCAGGTATTTTATTTATACTGTAGTTAGTACATGACATAAATAATCAAAGACTTCAACACTATATAGAGGATTTAAAGCAGATATGTATTGACAGAGATGAATGGCATTATCTTTAAGCTTAACATTATATTCTTGTCTTACCACATAAGTTTAGCAGGTTGTCCGTTTTTAGAAACAACAATCAAAAGCTTCTTCAGTCACACTCACAAACATCAGGGTCCATTCATTTAAACGTGCCAAATTGATCGAAAATCACTCAAATATGTGTTTACTCTCACATCTGTAAGGTATAAAGTAAAGAAAGAATATTATTAAACCGCTGAAGTAATATACCAGGCAGTGAGGTAAAAAGAAATGACCGCTAACGTTTAAATGATGCGAGCGTGCGGCTCTTTCCAGAAAAGAGAAGGCACACATATCAGACGCGCGCACTAAATTAATTGAAACGCAGTTTTAATTGTGCTATCGAATTAAACTCCTGTTTAATAGCTGTCAGAAGTCGGATTTATAGCATTCGTCTTGACATTATAACAGATTTTACTCTGATTATACATTTTCCACACAATAACATAATAAATAGAAATAACCAGATTCATTAATCAAATGACCAGTGTCCAGGTTATATCTGAAGACCAGTACATCATGTTGCTACAACGTTCTCCATGGCATTGATTCACCACGTTATTTGAGGACGTGGCTCGGACGTTTCTGGAATGTAAGCAAAAATTCTAAGAAATGGAATGTTGCCAAGACGTCCTCAGAACGTGGTCACAAAGGTCACGGTGACCAAATGAAGACGAGCTGGCGACGTCGTCAGAACGTACTTTGTTTGCTGGGTCTTGGGATCGAGCCCCTCCTTCAATAAACAAGCCTAGCGTTACCTATTTCTATAAAGACTGAATGTGTAGGGGAACTCCTGAAGTTATTAACTGAGATTTTCCCATTCTGCACAACAGCTGTCAAATCAAATGTAATTGTGATTTTCAAACTTTCCGTGTTGCAGTGAGTCATTACTTCCCATGACGTTTACCAGCAAGGTTAAACCTGGTACAAGGCGGTTGGATACAGACTCGGTTTCAGAAAGGGAAAATTGCTTATCTAATACACTGTCATATAGTGATGTTTTTGTGTTCTTTATGGTTTAACAGTGTGATTGCATCAGTTTTTCCTCATAAAAAATATTTGCGTGTTTGTGAAAGAGAAAGAAGAATGGAAGGTTTTTTGGTCGCACAATCTGGCTTCTATCAACTTGTTTCGAATCAGTACTTGTAGAAAGAGGGTTTTCTGTCATTTAAAACTGAAAACCAGACACAGGACTCCCAAACCACCGAGTCACCTCCACCCCTTTAGCTCCATTCAGAAGGAACTTAATACTCACATGGTCATTTCATCACAATAGAGTGTAGGCCTACTATACATGTAGCCAGTTACGGTTTGATAGTAACTCTTTTTTTACTTCAGATGGAGAGCTTAACCATATCTTAACTTATGAGTAGCTTGTCAGTTTACAGTTTTAGAGCATTTTTTTCAAGTGGCCGTAACTCAGACAGTTTCTGCATGTCTCATCTAGACAGTTTCTGCATATAATCTCGAGTCTTTACAGAATAGTACCGCACCTTTCAAATATCCTTAGAGTCTTTAGTTTGATCACATTGATAAAAGACACATACAGCTGTACGATTATTTCCAAAAACATATGACCTGCACCCATTGCCAACAAAACACAGACATATATGACTCAGTTTCACTTACCGCCTGCGGTTCGTGTCCGGCATCTTTTGCCACTCCATCTATCAGTTTCAAACAATCTCCAAATCCAGCGTTATATGCACCGTTTGTATAACATTCCTCACCGAAATGCAGTGAACAAACAAACACAGCTGAAGTTTGCAAACTCAGTGCTCTCTCTCTCTTGCTCCAGCTTGTTGACGTGTGCACATGCTCCCTGGTTGACGCGTGGGCGTGCTCTTTCTTCGCGCTCTGGCGGGTTGACGCGTGGGCGTGCTCTTTCTTCTCGCTCTGGCGGGTTGATGCGTGGGTGTGCTTTTCCGGGAGAATTGTCCGATAAGGGACTAAGAAAAGTTGTTACGAAACCGATTTTCATGTTCGAACAAAACCTTCTGAAACCTATATAGTGGGTAGTCGTGGCCTAATGGTTAGAGAGTCGGACTCGTGACCAGAAGGTTGCCGGTGCGATTCCCAGGGCCAGCGGGTAACGACTGAGTGCCCTTGAGCAAGGCACCTTACCCCCACTTGCTCCCCGGGCGCTGCAGTGATAGCTGCCCACTGCTCCGGGTGTACGTGTGGTCACCACTTGCTGTGCGTGTGTTCACTACTCTCTGGATGGGTTAAACGCAGAGGTCACATTTCGGGTATGGATCACCATATCTGACTAATAGGTCACTTTCACTTATATAAATGCTGGGGAAGTGTATCGAGCACAGAAATACTACGTCATACATCCAACTCGTTTTTTTGACAAGTTGACCATGTCAAGCATGAGAAGACAGCACGTTTATACACGGTAAAGAAGTCAGAATGCATGAAACACCGCTGCACATCCCCTTTAAACTGAAATGTTTTTAGAGCCTGTCAGTCAGTGACAGAAATGATCTCCATAATGTCTTCTATAATAACTTGTTTAATAACTGGGTGAACTGGTAGAACACTGAAACTAAAATCTTGAACAGTGATTGCCATGGATTTGAGGCCAGAATAAATGGTAAAAAAGAGTAAAAGATGTTGTCCAGATGTTGAAATACAGAGAGAAAAATCATGCATCGCAGCTGTAAAACTAATATTATCAATGAGATCAATCTGAATTGTGACTGACTGGGGCATTGAATCTATTGTAAACCAGCTGGTGTGTGATATACGCACTATTTAAAGTCACTGCACAGCACATTCATACACATTGTTAATATTGTATATTTTAGCGTCAAATGCTCCATAAAGTCATACCACCCAGCCGTGTGCCCTATGAAAACAAGTTTGTCTTCAGCCAGGTGTACCAAAGAACCATTTGGCTTATATGGGCGAGCACATGAGCGGGTTGATTTCATCTGTGTAGCAAAGGTGGTTTTAAGGCTGCTCAGGAACTAAAGAGAGTTATTCCTTTGAGGCTTGAATTGTTTATGTAAAACTGCTGCGGGGCTGTACGTAAAGTTCTTTTACTCATAGCACCGGTGCTACAGAGGTTTAAAGTTTTGCAGACCAAACACTTACTGTATAGCTGGTGAAGTGTGAAACTGCTTTAATCATCTCTGAAAACAACCACAATTCATCACATAAATAGCCAGTAAAATGACAAAGGACAGTAAAGTTGCACAGTTGAATGGTCAGATACTGTAGTGGTTTTGAACCTTACTAAATTGTATATGAAATTTACTATAATCAATACTACAGAATACTACATCTTACCACAGTAAATACTACTCTCTCACGCACATTCAAAACTGTATGGCACGGGTGCTACAGTTGTATATTTATTCATCGCAAAATAGCTAAACCCAACACACGTAATCCATATGCATGTGTCTCTACACTGTCAGGAATGCTGTAATTCTCTGGCTGGTTAGTTCTGACACACGCACACACAGTTAAACACAGCTCTGATCTCATTGACTACAAATGGGCCTCTGTCTATGCCTGGAAACATTCACGGAAATGTACGGAAATGTCTGACTGTATGGAATCTGAGTGTGCATGTGAGGCAAGAGAGAGACCAGCTGCTGTAACAGACGTCTCTTTCAATCGATGCAGTGGCCACCATGTAACACTTTCTCTAGGTTGTCTTCTTCTGGTTTAGACGTTTACTAGCCTTCAGTCTTTATTTCTTATTCAAGACAAAAAATAAAATGGCTTTTGCTAGGTGTTTAGGGTGTTCAAGTTGCTGTTGACTGGCACAGGTAGGCCTGTCACGGTATGATCATAAAATATAAACATGACCTTGTTGTGACTTTTGGTGGTGCAATAATTTGTCATTGTGTTTTAAGTATCAGAAGATGTTACTCGAGAAGTTATTCAGTGTTTTCCTGATAAAAGTTTGGAAAAATAAATCCATATAGACTTGAGAGTGTGAACAAGCTAGTCCACTTTGTTTAGAAATGTGGCAACGATAAGAATCCAGCTAAAACATAACCACCCCACTCATGAACTGTGAACAAAAGCTGCAATCAGTGTTCTTCCGGGCTAATAGCTTTTATAAAGATGCAAAGGGGCATGCTCACGTGTAACTTGCTACATATTATAGCAATAACTAAGCCATGAGAGGGCTTTTTTAATTACTATTTATATATGTTTTATTTAAAAAAAATCATTCCAACCTTAATGTCTAATTGATCTCGTAGTCTCTGTTATTTGAAAAGGTGTACCTGCATTATTACAGCCGCGGAAAAAATTGACCCTTTTTCTGATTTTAAAATGGACTATTTCTAGGTATGTGTTTAGGTAAAATTATCCTTTTTGTTTCATTCTGTGAACTACTAACAATATTTTTACCAAATTTCAAATAAAAATATTGTTCCTACCTGTATATTGCATTTATTTGCAAGAAATTGGAGAAACAGGTCAAAATAACAGAAATGATGCTCTGTATTTTTTTAGCTAACAATGAACAATTTCGTTTTTCAGTATGAATTAATCCCTGTTAATGTTAGTTCATGTCAATACAGTTATTCATGTTAATTCATCGTGCATTAACTAATGTTAACAGTGACAACGTTTGATTCTCAGTAAATGCTAAAATTAACATCATGGACTAACATTAATAAATGCTGTATTAGTATTAGTTGTTCATTGTTAGTTAGTTCAACTAGTTGTTAACAAATAGCACCAAATTGTAAAGTGTTACCAATTTTTTTATGCGATGAGCTCGATTTTTGTCACAGTTTTCATGCGTCTTTTACATTTGCTGTTGGATGACTTGTCAGTCCTGAGGTTTGATGTTGTTGAAATTCAACAGACACTGGACTGGACTGGAATGGCCAAAGTACATCTAGAAATATTGATTTGAAATGAAAATTTGGAGTGGTCTGTTAATTTTTTCTGCGGCTGTATTTAATCAGTTGCATAAAAATAAGTTTATCACGCAAGTTATTGTGACAAGGCCCACTGATGCCCAGGTGAAAAGATCTGTGAAAAGGTCTGTGGAAGGTTTTGATAAAATTGTTGAAATGGCTGTTGTTTGATCGGAGGTATCATTCATGCCCATTCAACAGTTTAGTATTAGTTACCAAGGTCATTATCCTAAGTTTAATAGTGTGTTTGTGTTTCTCTTAAGCATAAGCAGCAGTAGTGACGCGTGACTTGTCACCTACACAGATTAGATTTTTTCCCAAACAAAGACTGTAGGAAAAGATCAACAGAGTGAGTGACTTTCAGTTTGTAAGTAGTTTCAGTTTGTTTCAATAGGTAGAAGGCTCCTGTTAGAACTTGTCATAAACGTTTTTATTCACAAAAAAATACTGATATACTTCTTCCTGATAACACAAGGACTAAACATGTCAGAACACATTGGCTCAAGCTGAACAAACACAAACTGCATAAAAAGAGTAAAACCTAATTTTCCCAGGAACATCAGAGTTGGACGGACCACACCTGTCTGTTTCCTTCTTGGAATGTTCTGTTTTCTTATTATCGTTTAATCTTTATGGTCTTCACTGTTCCCATTGTAAGTCATAAGATATGGTATAACAGCTCATAAAAAGACAGCAGATAAAGGACGGGGGAATGAGTTATAGAGATGCGGTTTTAAGCAGAAAACGGAGAGTATGTATGAAATGATATATTGAAACAGGAAAAAAAACATAAGGATGGAATTTTATCCATCTGGAATTAACTGGAAAATGAAAAGCTAGTGAAAGGTTTCATATACAATTAAAAATGGTCTTGTGTGTTTTTTAAATTTGAGTGCCAATTGACCCTTCGTAAAGCTCGTCCCCTTTTGCTATGTCCGACATTTTTCATATTTATAATTTCTGTAAAAAAAAAGACAAAAACCAAAACGGTAAGAAGATAAGAATAAGTCTGCAATATGCATTTGAAGTATATATTCAGGATGTGAAAGTAACTCGTAATAAAGTACACAAAATAAAGATTGAAGCTGTGCTTGCTGTAACGACACAACGTGTTTATAACGCCATTGGTTCTGACACGTATAGGCAATGGGTGAAACTGTGATTATGACCATAAAGAAAGATCAAATTTGACCTCTGATAAAATTCTGGCAGTGTTGATGAGATGTAATCCTTCAGTGCAGATCATATGACAGTCAGTCTATGAGGTAAAACTCCGGACAAGTCTTCTTGGATGAGTCAGTTTTAAGAAGTCTTTATTGTTGTACATTATGACAACTAAGATTCCACAGTGACATGACTTTTAACTGGGATCATGTTCGTACACTGTGACGGCCAGCAACATTTGCGAAGGACTTTTTAAAACCGCATAGTGCGCAGCCGGTTAATCTCTATGATTTGATTGTCGGACAAAATGGCGAATAGCAACAGCACTGCATAATACCGGCGTTATGATTGTTCCGGTCGCCTGTCAATCAAACTCCACGCGAAGGGTCTATTCAGTCAGAAGCCCATCTTGCCTATTAAATGTGGAAATCAATTATCATAAGTATTTTCCTTTGGATCTCTGCTCAGTTTCATTTCCTATTGTTTCATAGTTAGTTAACACTGAAGCTAGACCTATTGAAAAATATTTAATTTCTCAATAATGGATGCATGGGGTCAAAAAGAATGCTGTATATATCTGTATATGCACCATCTTTCAGTCTTTGAGATATAAGCACTTCAATGTACAACTGTTTCAACAGAGTTCATACTTACAGGGGACATCAGATGAAATTGTTACTTTGTTAACTTTTCTATGCATTTAGTTTCAGGTTTCTGGCGCTAGAAAAGCTGAAAAGTAAACACAGTAAACCGTTTCAAATTCCACTTCTAAATACAAAAACATTTTCACAGTAATGCAGTTATATTTCACAACTCTTGTTGTTGCCAAAATCTCTAGAATGATTGACATAAACAGAGAATGTGTCTCTTATGCTGTATTGATCAACAATATGAATTTCTATTCAAGCATTTGGGAGATTAATTAGCAGTTTCTGTGTGTGTCTCTGTAGGAGGAAAAATGAGAAGAAAGATGTGAACATATGATTCCAACTACCAACCGCAGGCATAGGTGGCTTCACCACAGAGAAGAGAGTCACTATGGTGCCTCTACTCAAGCTCTTTCTGTTATTGCATCTAATTCAGCCAATCAGAAATGGAAACTCTTCTTCTCCTCTGTCCAATTACCCAAAACAGCACCTGGTTTTCTATCATGCGAAGAGCCAGACGGTAGCGTCTATCAAAAGAAAGGACCATGGACTGGCTGGAAATGTTGCATTAGAAATTGTCAGACCATTACAAAGTCATTCAAATGGGAAAAGTTCCATTAAATCATCAAATGAACGAACCGAACGCAAAAATATTGCAGATATATTGTCAGCAAAACCTTCACATAATGGCATTCATGAATCAAGAGTTAAACTTTTATCACCCAAAAGTCGAGTCAGAAGAAGACCTACCCACACTGACAAACTACCACAAGATTCTGTTGATACTGGAACACTCAGGAGCCATTCAACTGAACCTCCATTCACCAATCAGAGCATCAATGTTATACTCAAGACTGGGCTTGAATTCAAGAATGCTGACTGGTTAACGACTGGGTCAGGCGATGTGTTTATACCTGAAGAATTTGATTTCATGCGGTCACCAACAAACGCTCATGCCCAGTACAGACCACACGCCCAGACAGCTTTTAGTGTCCCGGCAGGCGGAGACGAAGCGCGTACAGACCCAACAGTCAACCCTTCATTCCAGACCAGCCCTCCCGCAAGTACAGCAGCTAATACAAATGATGATGTCCAGACTTCTTCCAGTAGGATGGACCAATGGGACATTAACAGGACTCGGTTGGAAACAGGTAGGTAATATATGCAATAATGCTGCATTTACATTGTGCTGAAATTAGAGTAATAATGAAATTCTTATCTTACCTATTTCAATGTCATTAGGCTCTCACTTATTTCTATTCATGATCCAAAATAAATCCACACATAATTCTCTTGATCAATACTGAAGAACAAACCCAGTACCAGGTACCTGTGGCTATAATAAAATGGAAATGGTTCGAGTGAGCCAAATGACAAAAACACGAATGTTTTTAAATGTCAGAAACTAATTATGGTCATTTCTATGAAACAAATGACAGACCAAAACTTTTGCTTTTATGTTTGTATATGATTTCACTCATTTCATTTCTCATTTATCAGGCACAACCCCTCCAGCTGTACTCCAGCCAAAAAGACAGTTAACCACTTTACCGTCTTACAGTGGAACCCACACAAGCACAGATGATCTACAAATAAAGACACCGTTATCAGAAGTGGACACCTCTAGTTCCAACTACTCGCAACCAACAATCACTTCAACATTAGCAACATTATCTAAGGACATATTAAAGGTGACAGGAAACAAAGGAGTAGACAACATCACTAAAGATAAACCAAGAGAATCTACAAATTTGACATTGTCAAGCAATACCCATCAAAAGAGCACTACAGGTAAGATTGACTGTCTGAAAGTAGTCCAAACGGTTTTCACAGTTTTGTTGATTTCTCTGCTAAAAAGAGCAAGGATGATGGTGTTCTCAATGCCATTATCTTTTTAACAGGGTTAGCTGTGCTTTTGACAAATATGTCTGTTTAACACAAATTGGTCTGTGTAACACAGCTGGTCACATTCACAAAGACCTTGAAGAAAAGCTTAACAAACGTGTAAAGAGAGGACAGGAGAAGAAAGGAGGTGGAGAATCTAGGTATGTTTAGAAAGGAGAGACAGAAGCTGGAGTTAAAGACAACCAGAAGTGAAAAGCAGAATGTAGGCTGAGTAAATGTTTATACAAGACAAAGGCATACAAAAACGCATCCATTGAGAAGTGGTATAATATCTTGAGTTCTGTTGTTCTGGCAGAAAGATGGAGATCTTAGAGCTGCAGCAGAGGGAGCGATATGACATCGTTTTTAGCCTTTTTTAGGATTAACACGGTCACTGTAATAAAAAAGCCCCTTCGTAAGACATGTTGGCATAGTTGGTTTAGCCTATATTTTTAAGTTGTATCTAAAACATTAAGATACTTCAAAATAATAAGATATCTGAGAGATGTGTTCCTAAAATACACGTAAAACATTAGTATTGTGTTGTTTAAACACAAATATGAACTTGTTTCCTTTGCAGCATTTGAGATCTACAAACATAGATTTTTTTGTTATTTTAACCAGCTTTTAATTTTCAAACGCAAATTAAACTATATATTTTTTTTTAATTTGTCAGAAACATAGTCTCTAGTTTATAGAATTAAACAAAAATGCTTATTTTACTTTTATATGTTTGAAGTGGTCTCTTAATTTTTTCCGTTTTGCATTTAAAAACAAATGTTTGAAATATTATCCAACATCCCAACTAATTAGAAGCACCAACTCAACATACATACATCATGAAAGCCATGATAAAAGAAATCTAAATAACTCCAGTGTGTTAACGTGTCTTCTGAAGATGTTGTGTGTGGGGGCGAGCTTATTTGTCCAAAAAAACCAATAAGAACAATAAATTCAAATATGGTGACGCAACGATAACTATAGTTTTTTTCCATAACACCTTTTTGGTTCCTGTGATGAAACATCACATCATTAGTCAAGAGTGGAAACAATAGAAACAATGAGATTAAAGTAATGGTTCACCCAAAAATATATATTTTTCATTTTTTGTCACTTTTACTATCACTTTAAGTTTTATGTTGCCATATTTACATTTGTTGCTCTTATGGGCTTCAGTAGCTCTAAAAAGGCTTAGACTAAGTTTACATGATAAAAAACTGAAAAGTTTAAAAAGTTTCACGTACACAAGACAGCGTTATCAAAACGATCTGCATTTACATGGATCTGGGAAAACGAATACAAACAATGTATTATGCATGCCAGGCCAGTGGATGGGGCTGTTGCGCTATAAAGAAACCTTACGTCATTGCGCACATCCGCATACACTGTTTTAATCTAAGAACGCTTTTAATACACTTCGTTGGCGTGTATGTGTGTACATACAGTATAAATACTATGCCTCCGCTGGTCGTAGTGGTGCAGTAAATCTACTTTTTGCTGGAGAAATGATCATAAGTATGTCACGCGGCAAAAACATGCAGCATGGAGGCCGCCATTATTGTTTGGGGAAGACTCGCGCATGCCTACAGACTGAACGCGTAATACGCATGCATATGACGTCATTGTTTTTGGAAAACGCTGCCTTCAGAGTTTACAAGGAAACGATAATGCCATCGTTTTCAAAAACTTGCACTTTGAGACCCGTTTTCAAAAGTTTGCGTTTTCAGTCCCCCAAAACGCATAAAATGTTTTCCGTTTTTAGTTGAAAACGGTCTTGTGTAAACGGCCTCTTAAAATATTGTTTTCACACACACCTATCGTTTTGCTTCAGAAGATATTTATTAACACACTGGAATTGTTTGGATTGCTGATACTTTTATGTTTTAACATGTTTTTAGGATCTGTTCAAAAATGAAAATAAGATAGAATAAGATTTTTTACACAACTTTCATGTGTTCACATTTCTGAGGTTTGTTTCTGTTGGAATTCAACGAACACTGGACTGGAATTTCCTTAATACATGCAGAAATGCTGATTGAATCTAAAACTAGAGTGGTCTCTTTAATTTGTTCTGTGACTATTGTGCAACCCTATCTTTAAGTTTTACTCTCATCCGCAAACATGACATTTTGAGCAGAATGTTAATTTTTTAACAGAATGTCATTTTAGTTGAGTGGTACCTACCTGCATTAATCAAACTATTCTCTGTCTTGTGTCAACGTTCCTCTAACACGCACATGCGCACTCTTCAAAAACGGTGCTTTAATTCTTTTGACAAAATAAATGTCATTTGCATACATTTAGAATCAGGGCTGGACTGGGAAGAAAAATCGGCCCTGGCATTTTTAGGCCCCCATCAGCCCTTACGTGTCTTTTGCATTTGCGTTGCGTACATTCGCATTTATAATACAACCGTCTAAGCGGCCAACGTCTCCGTTACGGCCCCATACGTTAGCCGCAAACACGTCCGTTACGACCCCATACGTTAGTGGCGTTGGGAAAATGCCCAGTACGCCAGATGGCCAGTCCGCCCCGGTTTAGAATGATGGATATATATTAGTGATGCACGATATTGGATTTTTGCCGATATCCGATATGCCGATAATTTCCACCTCAATTAAGCCGATACCGATATATGCTGTCTATCCACCGGGCGTTTTTACACAGCTAAAAGCGCCAGGCGCTGGACAGCGTTTTTCAACCGAGGTGCTTTGGTCGCAATTATAAGATGCATGGGAAAAAAATAAGCGCCAGCATTGAGCCCGTGGAAAAAAAAAGTGGGCATAGCCCGGTCACTTCAGTGACTGTGCCTTTTCACAGGGCTTGACATTAAGCATTGTCATGTGGTTGTCCTTCGGACAAGTAAACTTGTCATTCACTTGTCCGAGTACAAAAATTACTTGTCCAACGATAAAAAAAATGATATTTCATTTGAATTCTCAATATAATTGTTCTGGATCTAGATTGGTAAAGTTTGCTTCTAAGCATTTTAACTAGTGTCCGCTTTGGCCGCCTGAATTTGGTTATAGGCCTACTCTCCATGACTGCTATAAGACAAAGGCAAGCAGTAATTATTATAAGTGTTAAGGCTGTAGGTTAACTTTTTTTGCACATAGCACTGGTGCTAGAAAGGTTTAAAGTTTGGTAGCACAGGCCAAACTGTAGGAGTATAAATCGTCTGTTGTCATCATTAAAAAAAAATACTCAAGTGCAGTTCATCATGAATAGACAGGTAACTGACAAAAGACATTAATGTCACATACAGATGAATAAATTAGGGCCGTATCATTTTTAGATTACCTAAATTTGTTTGAATATTTCTCAGTTGTGTATTTTTCCTTTTTAACTATACAATAGTGGTATATTTTGTCCACATAAATTACTGTAGTATACTATAGTAAACTGCAGTAAAATTCTTAGATACTATAGTGTTTTTGAACTTTACTATAGTATACAGTGTTTATCAATTCACTACAAGGGCACTACAATTTTCAAAAGCAAATACTATAGTACACCACACTATTTTATGTCTGAGTGTTCAATTTAACGGGACTTTTATTTTGACGAGTCTTCAGGAAGACGCTTGTTTGGAGATAGCTTCACTCAAACAGTAAAACGCTCGTAAAATAAACTCTCAGAGCAACTCTGACTGGAGATGAAGTTCATGTGTTCACATCCTCATACAGTGCAGACGCAGACAAATACTCGACCATCACTCGTGTTGTATGTTAAACTGTGTACATAATTCACACAGAACAGCCAGGTGACATTTAAATAACAGGATTCCGCGTCCGCATGTAGTTACATGGACTCGTGTGCGATTCGCCATTGATTATTGTCACACACAACAAGCACCACCACGACTAACGCACTACACACAAACACACAGCTCTGTGTGTGTATCCGAAAGTCACAGGGCGGCGTGTTGCATATTATGCACGCTTGAGCTCAAGTTCAAAGTCTACTCCCGATGGACGATGGGCAGGATTCAACTTTATTTTTACTCTGTGTTTTAGTTAAAAACGTTAATCAATAAATAGGCAGTGCGTGGCTGATGAGCGCAGAGATGGATTTCTTTGCGCACTCAGTTAATGTAAGAATGTGCTGCTTTTACAAGCATGATTTAATTACAGCTTCCTATCGGCGAGGCATATCGGCGTTATTTTCTTTATCGGGCCGTTGCCGATAATTAATTTATAAGCCATTATCTGCCGATAATATCGGCGTGCCGATAATATCGTGCATCCCTAATGTATATAATGCACTGCATATTGCTGGCTAATTTTGCTGTAAGTAAATAACTTAAGTGCATTCAGATGCACTGCACAGCTGCTGTTCGCGCATTGTTAGTTGCTTGGTAACAGACCTGAGAGTAGATTATAAAACATAATGGAGCGCTTTAGGATTTCCTAACAAGAGACTTCTAAAATGAAATTGTGAAAACTTACTAAAAATCACTACTTAAACGTATCATATCTTAGGTTAATACCTAAGAAATTAAATAATGTGACTCCTGTTATATAATTAGGCTTTTATATAAAAAATTTTTTTTCGAAATGATTATAAAGAGATTATACATTATGTGTTTATGTGGTCATGTTCTTAAACAGTTATCAATATTCATGCCATAATACTGTATTTTCCTCTTTCCTCTCCACAGATGTGACTACTTTTCTTAAGACTACCTCTCCACAGCCGAGAGGACGTGGTCATTTCGTATTCTCTGCAAAAAATGACAGATATCCAGAAGAGGACCCATCAGTCTCGCATGAAACAGTCCCATCTGTGAAGTCGAGCCCTACCTCCCCCAGTCTTGTCATACCCAAGGAACCCTGTTCAAATGTTGTAGGCCAATGCGATTTTTCCAAAGATCGAAATGAAGATCTTAATGAATTAGGTTCTACCAATGGGAGCAAATTAGTATGGGCAGATCTGCATAGCACGTTGTCATTTGCATGGGAGCTGCATGTATTCGGTTCTGCTACTCTCTTCCTTCTACTGGCCGCTGGTGCTGCCTTTGGTCTAGCGTTAACTCCCAGCATGCCCTGCCTTCAGCGTGGTGAACTGGTGCTCACAAATAGTCTCTTGCTGGTTGCAGGTGCAGTTAGAGCGGGCCACTTCTTTCTCGACCCATATGGCACACGAGTCCTCTTACCACCCCCTGTCATAATAGCTTTATACACGCTATCGTTGCCACTGTTTATTTTGGCGCAGGCTGCATTGGTGATGCTGGTATTAAACGTGGCAGGAGTACCTTTGCTCCCTCCAGCCTTTCAGCGCCCCCCTCTGTTGGGAATTTTAGCTGTTCTACAGTGCACTCTCTTACTTGCTGCAGACCTGCTTTCGCCTGCACTCTCACCCTTCGTTCCAGTCGTCCTACAGAGCCTCACGCTGACTGGAGGCCTGGCAATATGTTTATGGTACCTCTTCCTGGCACTGCCACAGCTTTCACACAAACACGCAGCTCGGGCTGAAAATAAGAGCATGGGTGGACAGAAGGTGCAGGTTTTGGCACGGGTATTGGCAGTGTGTGCTCTTCTTGGGGCACTGTGCTGTCTATTGCATATTTACTCTTGTATGTGGCTGTACGGGCTACTAGGAGATTGGAGGCTTTTTCGTTGGGGTTGGTGGCTCTGCCAGTTCTGGGCACGTCTGTTGGAGCTTGCCTGGGCCTTCTTTCTGCTTCTAGTGTCCTCATGGGTCTTCTGGAGACCAAGCGGAGGCCAAATATGTAGAGCACCAAGACAAGAAGGAGCTGCCACAGAAAACCTGCCTTCTCCCGGTCAATCATCTAACTCCAACAGCAGGCACACATGTTGGGCAAAGATTGTTCAAAGCCTGAAAGTAAGGCAACAAAGAAAATCTGAAAGCAGTGGGAATGGAGGATCCAGCAGCAGTGGAGTGGTCGGAGATTTGCCCAATAACTGGGCAGGACAGGAGCGGTCAGGGGTGGACATTAGCAAGAACCTGATACGAAATCGTGACCCACTTAAAGACAGCAATCATGGCCGGAATTCGAAAAGCTTTGCAGGGGGCTCAGCGGGTTCATTGTTACGGCTTCAGGCACTTTCTCAGCCAGCTCAGCGTTCTTTAAGTAGCAGTTTAGCAGATGGGGACAAGGAATCGGCCGCCTCGCTTTTTGACTTTGATCTGCGTCCTCCGACCCCAATCGACCTGAGCCGCAGCATTGATGAGGCACTTCACCGCGAGCATCTACTAAAAGGGGTGAGCCTGTTCCATCCACTCTGCCTTCCATCACCTCCTCCATCTCCGAGACTGTGGATGCGACGGAACAGTGACCCCCAAATCACACTGTCAATGAGTAGTGATGAGCACACATTGTTTTCAGATTCCTCGGCAGGTCTGGGCCGCTGCATTCCTAGCGCTGTGCCCAGTCGCCAAGTCACAGCCCCTCCTACACCCACCCATCAGGGTTTCCGTTGGGTCTCGGAGGTACCAGTGCCTTCTTCTCTGTCCTGCCCAGTTTCACTACACCCGTCCCCTAGCACCCTGATGCCCAGTGCAGAAAACACCAGACCGTTTCTGACCCCTGATATTGAAAGTTCACAATCGAACAACAGGGGGGATCACACTTACCTAAAAGTCAATCGACATGATGACTCTGTCAGCATCAGCAGTGACATTGTTGACCTCTGAACTTATATTTGGTGGACGTAGGAACTCCTGGTGGTCTAAATGATCTAAAAAGCTTAAATGTGTGTATTCAGAGCCTAAACCAGGGGCCGGTTGCATAAACTGTTTAGACTAGTCTTACAAGTTAGTCATCTATTTTTTTTCTTCAAGAATGGACATAACTTCTTTAAGTCAGTTACTTATAAAGGTAGATTGGTCTAATTGAAATCTAAAAAGTAAGACTGATTAGTCCTGACTAACTGCTAGTCAGTGAGACTTGTTGTTAAGACACAGTCTCAACTTTGCGGCTATGTTTATGCAACTGGCCCCAGAGACTAAAGCACTTAATAAGTTAATCAGCAGTTGACTCAAAAAAGTTATTGGATGTAAATACGGAACATTATATTTTCACACATACTTTTTTCTTGTCAAACAGTACAGGAATGTTCTGGTTTAGAATGTAATCTCTATTGACAGCAATTGTTAATACAGACAATAAATTTCCCTTATGACGAGAGAGGGCGACAGGCATTCCAGAAGGTTTAAAAGCATAGTTTTTGAGAATTCTTTCATTAAAAGTGTTTGTTATTTGAGCTGTAATGTTATTGTCCTTTTATCTGTAGGTCAGCTGTTCTGTGTGTTAATAAAATTGTGTTCCCAATGTCATTCTAGTAGGATTTTGCTTTATATAAACTGTGCTTTATAGATAGGAATGCCTAATCTGTTTTGGTATTTCTGCATGTATCATAGAGGTTTAGGACCTTATTTTTATTTAACAAACTGAGGTGTGGCAGTAGAGTGTTTTTGGTGGCAGTCAGCATTATGCTATAATATTGTCTGTTCATTAACTTTTTTTAAGCATTTTGTCTTTTTTGTTTTTAAGCATTATACCTGGAATACAACTTCAGGGACCAAGATCCAGAAAGCAATGTCTGGATAAAGTATTGCACTTTATTTGAATAGAAAATATACGTGCCAAAACATTTTGACTTAATGTGTTAACCAGAAAATTTGGTATTCTTAGTTTATTCCCACAACTATTTCCGTTTATTTTTTCCTGGTATCCTATTTGGTCAACTAATATTTACTTAAATTTAGTTAACTTTAATATCAAAACAATATCAAATACAATTTGTTTGTTTGGTTTAACTTAAAAGATTTTAAATCACTCAAAACAACTTCATTCCAAAACAGTATAATTACGGTTCACTTTTAGTATAACTGAAAACTTCTACACTATATTTTGTTGTTTGTAAATAAGGACGTTTTCCGATTACCTTCAATGCATTTATTGTGAATGACAATCTTATTGCAAGAATATACTGGTTCAGATAGAATATGGACTAAAAATGAAAAACGCTCTTGTATTTTTCTTTCTAATGCAATAAAAGCGTGGAATAAAAGGGAGATTGCTAATGCTCTGTTTCTCATTGTTTAGCTGGACAGTTTCTCCTCTTACTTTTTAAAATGATGGTTCATGAAAAATATCTCCTATCATTGACTGACAAAGCAAAGGGCTTAAATATGACCATCCCCCCTTTGTAAATGAAACAGGACGGAATTTACAGTTTCAAGTGCGAATTGCGAAACTAAGCATTTGGTAACACTTTACAATAAGGTGCTATTTGTTATTATATGTATATTATGTATTATATGTATTAGCTAACATGAACTAAAAATGAACAATACTTATACAGCATTTATTAATATTAATTCATGTTCATTTCAGCATTTACTAAATACATTATTAAAATCAAATGTTGTCACTGTTAACATTAGTTAATGCACCATGGACTAACACTAATTGTAAAACAATCAACTGTATTGACACTAACACTAACAAGGATAAATAAATGCTGAAAAACGAAATTGTTAATTGTTAACTAATGTTAGCTAATGCATTTACTAATGTTAACTAATAGCACCATAATTACCAGCTGTTTATCACATGCAACACGCTCACAAAAGCACGTCACAGGAAAATAAGTGAACGTCCCAATGTGAAGTCCTAACCAATGAGGGTCCTAACCAGTGCCCGAACCCGTGTACACGATATACTGATTCACGACCTCAGGAGCTAGGTACCTGATTCGCTAGTTGCACAAGATGGCGCTGGTGAGCTTTTGGGATGCCAGAGGGGCGATTCACATTTCGCGTCTTTCGCAAATAAAGAGCGATGTGCATGCGGTGCGGAGCACACATTTCTCTAGGCTCTTCGGCGCCGCATCGCGATGGCAATAGTTTCAACTTTTCAGAGTGCCGCGCGCACATTTGACTAGAAAAAGCGACACGGTGTCGTGCCGAGAAATGCTGCCATATTAAGCACCCCTTTTAATAACACGCTGTCCAATTGGCTAATTCTAACCCCTCCCCACATAATCTGGGGAGGGGTGTATTTCTCGGCATTACAGCGGCTTGTGTTTTCCACGTGGTTTTAGATGCGAAATGGGAATCGCAGTCGGCAGACTAATTTCCGGTCGCATAACACTGTATGGGAAAAGGAGGATTTTTGGACAGTAGATATGGGTGAAAAAAAGAATAAAGTAATATATCAGCGATATGATAGATCCTCTTTACATTGATGAGCACGTCGTTAAGCCAAAACAACTCGATAGTGTTATACGACCGACCCTGGCGTCGCAAAAGCTCACCGGTGCCATCTTGTGCAACTAGCCCATTGAAACGCAGCAGAAATGATTGAGTGCACTCATTCAATCCCATGATGCATTGCAATAACGAGTGTACAACCGATGTACACTCAGGGCTAGCTACAAGCCGTCCATCGCGAGGCTCGTGCTGAATACATTTCCGTGTCTCGGCAGAAGATGGTGCCCACTTGCTCTTTCACATGGACTATATTAGTGAACTAATGTATTTTGTACACCGCCATGGTTAAATACTGAATGTGCAAACTGTCTCTTTGCGGCTCTTGGCGGTAATTTTGTCAAGTCAACTACAATTTTCATTCTTACAAAGCAGCTCTACTGTACAATAAAACATATTGACTATAAGCAAAACATTTAAAGCACACATTTAAGATAAGGGAGAGAGAAACACAGTTAAAATATTAAACAGACTATAAATTCCTATATGTAATATTAATTAAGTAAAACTTTAAAATAAATAAATAAAGCAGCCACCCCGACCAGGCAAAAAAACTCAGGAGAACCCAGGCCCAACCAGGGGATTCCAGTTCACCTCTGGCAATAGCTGCTGCCTCTGCACAAACTCGACAGTGCTTGCACAACTAGGCTAAATAAAAAATAAAAAAAAACTTAAGGTAAATTATAGGTTTAAGATTATCAATATTAATCTAGTAGCAGTTCAAATTTTGTAGTGAAGACGTGTCAAGTCGCCGCGTCCTTTATCCAGCTCCATCATCTCAGCTCTTGTCAGGTCGCCGCTTCCCATTCTCCGCTCTACCATCAGGTCTGGCCATGAACTGCATCCTGCTCGCTGTGGTAACCTCGGAACAATGAGAGAAGACAGCTGAGAGTAGAGTACTGTTCTGCACTCTTTGATGCAATAAGTACATCAGTTGTTATTGGAAGTGTTCCTGGTTCCGGCTGATCTAACTAATGCAGCCTAAACCCTCAGAGGATTTATATTATGGAAGTGTAGTGTATGCAAGATTAAAAAGATGCGTCTTTAGTCTAGATTTAAACTGACAGAGTGTGTCTGCCTCCCGGACAGTGCAGGGAAGACGTTTCCAAAGTTTAGGAGCTAGATAGGAAAAGGATCTACCACCTGCACTTGATTTTGAAATTCTAGGTATTACCAGCTGACCGGACGCCTGAGAGCGTAATGCACATGAAGGACTGTTATACAAGAGGAGTTCACTCAAGTACTGAATAGCTAAACCATGTAAGGCTTTACAGGATAAGAACTTTGCTGACGAAGAGGGTTTTATGGAACATCCGTCAATAGTTAAGCAGTATTCTTGGTTGTTATGTATAGTGGTTTTCGGTCCAATAAGTAACACTTCTGTTTTGTCAGAGTTCAGTAATAAAAAGTTGTTACTCATCCAGTTTTTTATATCGATTATGCATTCCATTATTCGATTGAACTGCTGTGTTTCATGAGACTTTGAGGAAATATAAAGTTCAGTATCATCAGCATAACAATGAAAGCTAACTCTGTTTTGCTTTATTATATCTCCTAGAGGTAGCATGTATAATGCGAAGAGCAGAGGCCCTAAGACTGAGCCCTGTGGTACATCGTACTGGACTTGCGATTTGCTTGACACCTCATTGTTTATTGCTACAAATTGAAAACGGTCGGATAAATAAGATCTAAACCATTTTAAAGCTATTCCCTTAATGCCGAGGTAATTTTCGAGTCTATGTAGGAGTGTGCTGTGGTCTGCGGCCAGTACTAGTTCTGATAAGAACCCACCAAATTCTTTAATAAAATCTGTATGGTGCCCTGGAGGCCTGTATACAATAGCCAGAATAAATTTTAAAAAGGTTTTATCCTTAGTATTAAGTGTTGTTACACGAAGTACCATGACTTCAAAAGAATTGCATTTAGAATTAGACTTCTGGGAAATGCTAAAAGAGTTATTGTTAAGTGCAGCGACACATCCCACACTGCCTTTTAGATGAGGCTCATGTTTATAATAATAATCTTGGGGGACAGACTCCATTAAAGTAATATAATCATCTGGTTTTAGCCAGGTTTCTGTCAAACAGAGCATGTCTATTTTATGATCTGTTATCATATCGTTAACAAAAAGTTCTTTATTAGAGAGAGATCTAATATTTAGCAATCCGAGTCATAACAGTTGATTATCTGTATTTTGTTCATGTGTAATTTCTTTAACGTTTATTAAATTACTTTTAAGAGGTTTACGCATAACTTTATGTTTGCTAATCCGGGGGACAGACACAGTCTCTATTTTATGATGTTTGGGAGAAGGGATTATCGCAAATTGTGCATTTTGTGTATTCTGCGACTACGATGTCTCACAGTCACGAAGTTTCCCGTTGCGAGGGATCTTCAACCTGAACCGAGCTGTGCGTGCTAACGTTGCTCGCATCCAAAGTGTGTTCTATGGTTCTTACACTCTTACTATCCTCAAATAAAGATTGGATGCGAGACTCTAATTCTAAGATCTTCTCTGTCAGCCTAACTATTTTCCTGCATTTATCGCATATAAATCCCTCGCAGCTGACAGAGAAGGCTCAGCTAAACATTTGACATGAGGTGCAAGTAACAATAATAGGAATAGAAGCCATAACTCACCGGGTTTGAAGAGTAATTCCGACATAGCAAAGTTACTTGATGAATCGTAGTATATACGCTTAAAAGAGAAACAGTGAGCACACAAGACAAACTAGAAGGCAAGCTGATGTTCCACAGTGTAAACAGAAAGCAAGCTAGGACGCTAATGCTATGCTAACGGCGTTGAGTTAACTATCAATTTTGGTTTAGAATCTTCAAATAAATAACAAGGACGGGGTTATTATTGAGATATCAGGATAAGTTAACGACGACAGTGATAAGTAACCCTTATAAAATACATGTTAAAACAAAGTGCAAGTGCAAGGATACAAACAAACCGCCGGCAGCGAGGCCGACAAGAACCGGATCCCGGTGTTGTATCAAAATCCAACTCCCCATGAAATTACGACCCCTGTTTTCCCCTACGAAGGTTAGGGTAAGGATTAGGTGTGGGGGCGGGATTTAGAGATAGGGACCAATCACAAAGCAGCATCCTAAGTGAATGAACCAATCAGAAGTAGGGGAGTCGTAATCTCACGGGGAGTCAAATTTCGGTACAACACCAGCAGACAGGAATCGTGAACTAGTTTCACATGTAAGTGTTTGTTTAAAGGCGCAGTTCTTGAAAATCAGCGGCCACTAGAATTGTGTTATAGTTTTGCAATGAATCTCTGAGTCATTTGCTCACCCCTCCCTTTCGAAGTATGACGGTGGCCGCAACAGTAAAAAAAGATGTCGTCTACTGAGACAGCGGATAGCAGTGATACAAGCAACGATGTTTCTTTACAAAGGTAAGGCAATATATTAACGTAATTAATAATTTAACATGTATTCTATTGCGAAAGTTACTGTTACAATTCTATAATTAGATATATTTCTTGCGTGCTAACTAGTACACGCTGAGAGTAGTGAAGTAACTAAAGTTAGTTAATAGTAAATAGCAACACTGTTAAAAGCGTTTGATCTGACAGCGACATAGGCAGTTAGGTGTAAGTTAGTAGACGTTTGTCTCCCCCTTTGTAAAGTCAGGAACATCCGGAGTACGTACCGCAGGGATGGAAAGACATTATTATTCTGAGGTCATATGGCCATTTGTATAAAATGCTAACGTTTCAACAAAACAGTTGTTTGGTAAACATTGAAAAAGTGGAAACATTGAAAATGTTGAATTATCTTACCAGC
Source organism: Triplophysa rosa (assembly GCF_024868665.1). Taxonomy (NCBI): domain Eukaryota; kingdom Metazoa; phylum Chordata; class Actinopteri; order Cypriniformes; family Nemacheilidae; genus Triplophysa; species Triplophysa rosa. Next base: position 320,276 of record NC_079906.1, on the reverse strand, counting down.
CTAGCAGAAAACAGGCAACTTCGGCGTCGCCTTGAAGACATTTGTCTTTCAACAGTGCCTTCCATCTGGTAATAGATACACCGATGTTTATCCTGGATTTCTGCCGCCGTTTGTCTCTAATTTGTCTGGCAGCATCTGTCATGGCTCTGCCTCTATTAGTCATGTTTTTCTTGGTCCTGTGGCAGAGCCATGACAAAGCCTTAGGTTTTATGTGAGAAAGTCATGAGTTGTTTATGTTTTTTACTTCTCATGTGTTTTCTCGTGTCTTGTCATTGGCCTCGCCCCTCTAGTTTCATGTATTGCCTCCCTGCCGTGTCTTATGTTTCTCACCTGCCCCTTGTCAATTATCCTTTGTTTGTCTTCCCTTTAAATAGTCCTCTTGTTTCATTGTCTTGTTGCTCGTGTATTACATTCGGTACATGTATGTATGTGCTACGTTCAGTGTTTCCCGTATTGCCCGTGCCTCCTGTTGCCGTTGCCTGTCATTGTAAGTGTTTAGGTTAGTCTATCTCTGTCAAGTGTATGTTTCTAGTTTAGTGTTTTGTTAGTTTTCGTCCCTGTTTTTCCACATTGTTATCTTGTCTTGTTTACACCCCCTCGTGGGTTTTTGTTTTGTATTTTTATTATTAAAGTCTTGTTGTTTTGTTAACCCCTTCACGCCTGCCTGCATTTGGGTTCTTCCGCCACGCTCGCCGTGACAGCATCACGTTTGCGCTTCTTTGACGACGGAGATTCACGCTCTGTCGGCTCTTGTGCACAATACGCATGGTCCTCCATTTTATCAAAACTTCTAAGACAGAACAATCAATTGCTTCAGCTAGACGACGACGACTCCTCCTTCTCTCCGTACTACGACTTACTACTTTGTGCATCTTCAACTCAGTGATGACGCAAGCTGTCTAAAAACACACACGAAGACCAACATATACGAAACGTGCTCTGTAGAGCTGTTTGTCCGTTAGAGCTTACTGTACAAAACATGGCTGCGCAACATAACAAACTCCATGTAGATAGGCCCGCTCCCTATGTAGATACAACTGGTTTATTCTAAGGTAATAAAAACATAACTTTTCATTACGTAAGGTTTTTATACACATCTAAAGACACAGTTTTGTATGTTATATTGCAGTGGTTCCCAACCTTTTTTCGTCTGAGACCCCCTTTTTCAGAAGAAAATATTTTAGGGCCCCCCTTCACTTTTAACAATATAATCACTCTTGTAATCTTGCAGCAAGGGTGAAAAAATGCTGTTTTCAAACAAACAGTATGTTTATTACTATAACAAGATAGATGTAAGCATAAATAATAGCCTATATATAATATTGAAAATACAACAAAAACATCAGTAGGCCTTTTGTAATTTAAAAATGTAAGCCTAGGATCTTATAAATTGGCCTTATTTGAAATGCAATAACAAAAATATCAGTATTCACACTGGTATGTAGGGGGAAAAAAAGACTGAATATAGGCTATTTCAAAATGACTTCTGTCAGGCATCTCTAGTCATTTGTGAAGTTTTATCAATCAGTGTGAGGATTGCTGCTGGCAGCGAGTAATAATTTTGTCAATGCGTGGAGAGATCTTTGACAGGGCAAGACGCATATCATCCTCAAGGGTCAGTCTGGCCCTGTATTTGGTTTTAAGGGCTGTCATGGTTGAAAACCCAGCTTCACAAAGGTAGGTGGTGCTAAAGAGAATCAGCACCTTCATTGCAGCTGTGTGACAGACTGGGTGTTCTTCTGCTATTTCAGACCAGAATGATTCCAATGGAACCTCACTGAAACGGGCTTTCAGGCTGGCATCAGAGGATATTTCTATAATCTCCTCCAGAAGTCTTGATGGCAGAGTAGCTGGAAGCTTTGATTCAATGTTCTCTGTGAAGGGGTTTCTGATCCACATAAAATCAGCTGCTTGATCCTCAGTTAGAGCTGGGAAATAACTATCAAATTTCTCCAGGACCTTTGACAGATGCACAGTTATTTGATGTTGAATGATTTTAAAATTAAACTATCTGTCTGCAATAAATGCATGGGTGTGCTCAAACATGTCACTCATTCCAGAGGAGACACGGGTTTTCCACATCTGCAGTTTTCTTTTGAAAGCCTCTACTCATTCATGCTGCACCACAGTGTTTATGTTTGCACCTTGCATTGCTCTGTTAAGCTTGTTTATTTCACCGAAAATGTCTGAAAGGTAGCTGAGTTGAGTGAGCCATTTGTCATCGTCCAAAAACTTTGCAAGGTCTGGTCTCTTATCCGCGAGAAATTCACGCAGCTCATCCCTCAGCCTGAACAGCCGCATCAGCACCCGCCCTCTGGACAGCCACCTCACGTCAGTGTGCATCAGCAGGGTATGGTAATCAGCGCCTACCTCTTCGCAGAGAGCAGTGAATAACCGGGAGTTTGTGGCTCTTGCTTTCACAAAGTTCACGATTTTTACGGCCACCTCTAAAACTCCATGAAGACTTGGTTCCATTTCTTTAGTAGCAAACGCCTCGCTGTGCAGAAAGCAGTGTGTTGAAACGGCAAGGGGAGCAACCTCTTTGATACGCTGAACTACCCCGGACTGCCTGCCAGTCATCGCAGCAGCTCCATCAGTACAGACCCCTATACAGTCGCTCTAGGTAATCTCATTTGATCTCATGAAATTATCCAAAGTTTCAAAAATATCGTTTGCCGTCGTATGGTCTTTACAAAACAAAAAATCTTCTTTTATCTCATTTTCCCATTCATAACGAACGTATGCGAGGAGCTGTGCCATTTTTGACACATCGGTAGACTCGTCTATTTGAAGTGCGAACTTATCACCACAAAGTCGCGCAGAAAGCTGATCTTTCACATCTTCTGACATTGTTGCGATGCTACGTTTGACCGTGTTGTTTGATAGTGGTATCTTCGCCAATTGTTTTGATTTATCCTCTCCAAATAATTCCTTGACAATCTCTGTTGCGCATGGCAAAATCAAAGTTTCTGCAATTGTATGCCCTTTCTTTGTTTTGGCGATTTTTTCAGCAACTGTATAAGATATTTTTAAAAGTTTCTTGCCAATAGCTGTGACTTCCTTCATCTCATTTTGGGAGAGTGTCAGTTCTTTTGCCTTGCGCTCAAAAAATGCCCTGGGCTTGTTGCGGTACTGGGGATGAGTTGTCTGCAAATGTCTTATTAGTTTGGATGGCCTCATGCATTTGTTAGCCAGGACTTTGGCGCAGATAATGCACTGTGGCTGGGGCAGAGACTCTTTGTTACAAGAAAATGAAATAAAACCATAGTTCAGGTAACTATCTTGGTATTTCCTGCATTTCGTGTTTCCAGTATTGCTAGCACTGCGACCCGAATTGCTGGAAGCTTCCTCACCTGGGTCCAGTATGCGTTGGTCATTACTGTCAGCCGCTGTAGGTGAATCAGAGGGACTCGGTCGTTTTTGTGTCGTTTTTACAAACTTGTCCATATTTGGTCAGCCAGGGGATTGTAGATAAAATTATCTAATGTAATATGATCGCTCTCTTTAATCATTAAGACTTAACTCTCACTCTCAATTCAACACTTTTTAAAAATATGACGCGACCCCCCACAGAGCTCGCTGAGGCCCCATTGTGGGCCGGGACCCCCCTGTTGGGAACTGCTGTTATATTGCATTTCTGTTAATAGATCATACAAAACATCCCGTATTGTACCTTTAACTGCCACCTTTGCATTTCGGTGGCACTCAACGCAGGGGTAATAGGCTATATGTGGCTCACTGAACATTTTCCATGTACTCCCATGTATGATTGGGGTAAAAAACTTAGTTATATTGTATCTGCACATTTAACATCCTTGTTTGAGGGGTTGTGTAGCAGCTACAGGGCATGTATAGTTTTAGCGCAAACATAATTTTAAAAAGGCATTTCAGCTTGATCATCAGTCACCATGTTTTAATGCACGTTCCACACCATTTCAGTTTGGGTTGTCTTTTAATCATTTGTATTTTCTATGTAGAAGTATCCCCTACACTTAATGTAAATTAGATTTCACGATGCTTAAGTTTACAAAAATTCCCAGGGGTTAACTCACAATAATCAAGGTGCTGACTGGGTACTGGGAGTCAACAAAGAAAAAAAAGAGAAAGAAAACAAGAGTTACACTTTATATGAATAATGTACGTATTTCTATACAGAACTAAAGAGCCAACGACATGCAGGGGGACATTACCTTTTTATTTCTGTCATATTTATTATGTTACGATTTTGTTTCAGTATTGGGCATTACAATTACGATGTGTGAGTCTGAATTGGAACTGCAGGCAGCACACAAGTGGACTATGACTGAGACGGATAAATACAGAATTGTTTGTTGTGGCGGAACACCCAAGGACTGCTCAGCCAAATTCTAGCAAATCTAACAACAGGGATCGGTGAACAAACACAAAAGGAACGCAATAGAATCACAACTAAACAGAAAGAAACCATAATTCGTATGGTTGTAATGTAATGTCAAGAAAGAGATAGTGAACTACAAACCTGATTCCAAAAAAGTTGGGACACTGTACAAATTGTGAATAAAAACAGAATGCAATGATGTGGAAGTTTCAAATTTCAATATTTTATTCAGAATACAACATAGATGACATATCAAATGTTTAAACTGAGAGAATGTATCATTTTAAGGGACTGAGGAGACAAGTTGCTCAAGTTTAGGAATAGGAATGTTGTCCCATTCTTGTCTAATACAGGCTTCTAGTTGCTCGACTGTCTTAGGTCTTCTTTGTCGCATCTTCCTCTTTATGATGCGCCAAATGTTTTCTATGGGTGAAAGATCTGGACTGCAGGCTGGCCATTTCAGTACCCGGATCCTTCTTCTACGCAGCCATGATGTTGTAATTGATGCAGTATGTGGTCTGGCATTGTCATGTTGGAAAATGCAAGGTCTTCCCTGAAAGAGACG